>NC_069374.1:37542348-37845378 GCF_021730395.1 Mercenaria mercenaria
CGAGGGCGCAGTCCGGGTGAAATTATTTGCACGACGTATTACCACCCGAGTATATAAATGGTGTTTAAACACGGTTTTGCTATAAATTGTTCCGATTCTAACATGCCCTTAATCTAAAACAGTAGATAAAATATAGTAGCACTCTTTCTTGGTTGCAACAAAACATTGACGTCACCACACGTTAACGTGACGTCATTCTAGCTTAAGAGTGTTTTAACAAAGAAAAACATATTAGAATCATTATTATCATGTTGACTTCACGTCGACGTGATATTTAGCGCCATGTACGCACCGAGAAGTAGCGATTTCAAATTTGATCAAATATTTTACTTAAAACCTATTTAAAACGAAATATCACATAGCATAACTGTCTTTTTCAGTTTACGCACACAAGGAGTTGGTTATTTAACTGTGCAGAATAATTCGCCATCAATTACGCCCTAATGGAACTATTCTGCAAGACGTATTACCATTTCCAGTCCTGGCATGGATAAATAAAGGAGCCTGACGACATCTCATCTGGCGCTATACATGCGCCAAAAAAAAAACAGTTCTGTCATATTTTTATTTTTACAATTAAAGATATATTAGAATCGAAATAATGTGTAGCTGCGCCCTCGTGAAATTATTACGCCTGACGTATAACCGCCCGTCGTTTATAATAGTGTTAAAACAGTTTGTTTGCTATCATAAAACATTTCTTAATTATTAATTTAGCGGCATAGGGATTACATTTGCAGACAGTTTCTGAGAGCCGTAGCTAATCCTCCGAAGGCCGTATTAGATACTAATTAGAAATAATAGATTTTAACATATACTATTTTCTTTCCTAGAAAATTGATGTGGTGTGCACTTTATTTCGAAACATTATAGGGATATCCTTTTTAATAAAGCTGTAGGACTTATTTCAAAGTACGAAACTTGAAGCAGCAACATAAACCTTTAGAAAGGTACGCAAACTATAAAATCAATTTTATGTCTAAAGCGCATTTGATAACCTTGCATCAAGTACAATTCATAATATCGTGCGTTTACAGCGGTTATTATAACAATTAGTAGCATTAAGAAAACAGACATCTTTGACACGCATGTATCCTTTGATATATTTGGTAGTTTTAAAGTGTTATTTCATTACAGTACTATTAATTGGATTATTTTTGTTTCACTTTTATGTCCACTATTTGATAGACAACGTACCTAATTTCGTCTTTATGAATTTGTGCTTCGCAGTTTTTTGAACCACTGGAAATTATACGGTCTAATATTCACAAGTGTATTAATTCTCCAGTCGCTCTGTTCAAGAAAATAAAACCATTGTAAATATAAACCAATCTACAGCACAAAGAAGTGAAATTATAGCTATGTGTATGTTTCTTAATAAATGATTTACTTTGCCAGTCTTAATAGGCTTTAAATGCAGTCATAAATCATCAGGCATTTATGGGCATAAATTACAAATTTAATGCAACATTATGCTAATTTTGTGCAAGGTGAACAAATCAAAATACTGAAAGTACAGAAAGGCTGGCTACCACAAAACACAGAATGAAAACTGTGCAGGAAAGATGTTTGCAAAATCTTAGATATTATGGGTTTTCCATATTAAACTAAGGCGAGCATAGGGTCTTGTTGTGATCTTGATTAACTTGTGCATCCAAGTTAAAGTTCAATCGAGAAACCTAGTTTATCGGACGTAAACATGGGTCCAAGAGAGTAATCATAGTTTTTCGACAAAGAATGTAATTGTTGGATAATTTGATTGCCGAGAACCATTGTATACGGACGTGAACCTATGTTTACGACCATGAACTTGGGTTTACGAGCGTGAACCATAGTTTATGAACGTGAACGTAGGTTTAAGTTCGAAAAACTTGGTTTCGCGAACAAAACTATGATTTTTGGTCATTAGCTTATGTTCACCAGCGTTAACCTAGGTTTACGGTTGTAAACCCATGTTCACGGTTGTAAACCTAAGTTCTCGATCGTTAACATATGTTCACGTTCGTAAGCTATGGTTTACCCCCGAGAATCCTGGTTTACTCCCGGAAACATAGGTTCACGCTCGTGAACTTAAAATAACGGCCGAAATTCAAAGTTCAATTGAAAAACCTAGTTGAAACCTGGGTTCACGGGCGTGTTTTCGCCCGAAAATATGGGTAAGTGTTAGAAAAACCTGGTTTTACGTTCGAAAACCCTTGTTTATCTGTAATTGTTAATTATATTTTTTTACCGTAAACCTGGGTTAACGTTATTATTGGACCCCTCATTCACTCACTTTTACTTATTTTCAAGGGAGGAGGAATCTCTGATTCAGTTACTTTAAACTAGTTTTGACCACATTGGTTATTATTTCAAAAGACTGGATGTAAAATAGTATGAAGGAAATGCAGTTAACCCACTATACAAACAAAAACACGCGCTTAAAAATCTTCAACAGGGCTATCATTCAATACTGTTAAACCGCAACTTTGGTTTTATATAGGAATTATCGACTGGACAAGGTGTTTAGGTTTCCATTCATAAAATTGACAATGTTTGTTTTGACCATTTTTCTTTTTGACTAAACAAATGCTCACTTTCCTATTCGTAAACTGAACATGTCCTAATTTCTATTCATAAAGTTAACATGTCCTCATTTCTATTCATAAAGTTGACATGTCCTCTTGTCTATTCATAAACACGACATATTACGTCATCATTATGTAAACAAATTGCCTTTTGATCCCCGCCCCCGCCCCTTTCATCAAATACACACAAAATATGTAACTGTCCAATGAAAACCTTAATGCATGAATATTTGATCACCACCCGTAAGAAAATGCACCTACCTTCCAATGAAAATTTAACAGTGACTTAACGCTTATGAACATTCAATGGAGACCAAATGCAAGTGGTATAAGAAAACTTATTTTTCCTTGAAAAGATCAAATACCCAAAAAATATATGCAGCTTCTTCAAGCCACGTCCTTTAACAAGTGCATGTACTTACTTCACATCTGCCAAATAAGTAGTGTATCTATTGTGAAATTGGCGAATTCACCCAGATTTTCCCCTTTTCAATAAAAACATATGAAAATGTACTAAGAATGTGAAACCCCTTATCTAATGAATTGTTTTAAAAGAAGACTTATAATATTTTCTACATGTTCACAAGCACATACAGTAATTGTGGTCTAAACTGAAGTAAAACTCTTAAAAAGAAACCTTGAAAAATTAACAAATTCCTTGAAAAACAGTACAAACTATTATCTCATTTATCTACCTTGTACTAATAACATACCGGTAATTATTGGTTTTTAACCGACATTGCGCTAAGTTCAGTGATTTGAATATTACTTTCTTTTCTTTAAAACAATGAAAAAAAGTACTTACATAGATATGATTATCTTTAAGTGAACTGAAAAAATAAGGCAATTAATTTGGTTGGCATCTACTTAATGCTACGATCATTCTGTTAACTATGTATCAATAACAAGAGCCGTCAGAGGACATCAACGCTTCATTCTACTGCTTTGTCAATTGAATAAAAATAAAAGTCAAAAAGGTGCTTAATTTTATGAAAATGTAAAGTAGAAATATGAAATCTGTGAATTGCATGTCAGATCATCACAGTGAACAAGTGTGTGAAGTCAATCCATTCCCATTAGCAAGTACTGATAAGCCAGCTTACATACACAAACTTAACCAAATATTGCAGTGTTAAAAGAGGGACATCATTTTGTAAACAAGAGGGTTATGATGACCCTATATCGCTGATGAGGATTTCTATTTTTCGAGTAGTGAGTTTCGAGGTAAAAAAGTGAGTTCCGAGTTTAAAAAAAAGGGAGTTTCGAGTTTAAAAAAAGTGAGTTTCAAATTAAATTTGAAAAAGTGAGTTTCGAGTCAAAAAAGTGAGTTTCGAGTTAAAAAAGTGAGTTAAGGGAAGAATGGGAACCACAAACTGTGGTTTGAAATGAAATGGTACGACTTCAAATATATAGTTTGACGTGGTATGCGTTCTAAATCCAGTTGGACCTCAGATTTTTCTGTTATTTCTCTTTTTTTATGTTCTGTTACATTTGTGTATTTTTGGATATTTTGTTTGTTGGTTAGAACACGACAGATACGCCATGTTCATTTTTAATACTTTTTAGCAATGAAAAATAAAATATAATAGGTAAGGGTAGATTTTTTGGAAGCACAGCAACACAAACACAGCCTCAAAGACACGCATTTGCAAAGTAAGCTCACAAGAAATAGAAGCTGTAACGTTAACAAATATTACAGACAGGTGGCTTCAAAAATCCAACAAGTATAAAATGCTTAATAAGTTTAAATAAAAGTCTACAATTATATATATAAAAAATTAAATATTTTTTATTAACACGAATATCATTTAGTGCTGGTTTGTGACGCATTTACACTTTTGACATAGCAGTATATAAACCGTCATATTTTACGCATTTTGGATGCGAAGCATGTTCAAGCTAATAGGACTGTTTTGAAGCACTAATAAGACATTATTACATCATCTATCAAAGCAAATCTTGTAACCCTTACATTGCTAAATTTCTACAATGAACTTGTCCATCTTTCAATTGGAACAGTACCATTAACTGTTAAAAGGGATGTTTACCAAAAATATACTGGCTGAATGGCGAACAGTGCAGATCATGATCAGACAGCACGAATATGCAGGCTGATCATGATCTACACTGGTCGCAAAGGCAGAATTAATCGTGTCCAGCCTGGTACGTGGCCCAGCAAGTTAGAGTACTTTAACAAAGTTGGACTGTACTATATTTCGCTGAACAACTATTAAGTTATATATAAATATTTATTGGTACATCTCAGTATCAACACTTTCAAAACAGGAACATCTAAATTAAAGATACATGTTTTCAAAATCATGTAAACTACGTAAATGATGTGAATCATAAGGGTATTTTTTCTTAATTTTAACAGAATTCGCTCATCTGACTTTGACTGTTTGACCTTAATTGTGTATGACACGTTAGATCATAAATGGTTAGATCTGTAGGTTAGTGCCTTTAATATTTTTTCAATAAATGAGCCTGAAACACTGTTAAAACTAAATCGCTTTCTCAAAGGGACTGTACTCCAGATTTTGGCTAAAAAATGATTTTCTTTTAAAACTGAAGGTTTTGTCATATTACGACTTTTATAACATGAATGTTTATTTCCATTTTAAAAAAAAATCCACATGATGCTCTATGCATTTGATCTTGGTCATGCAGTTTAATTAGGAAATAGAATATGGAAATTCATGTAAATAGTACTCTTTATGATATTATTTTCAGATGATATAGAATATCGAACTCGGGGCTTACAAAAAGAAAATATAAAATGCTTAAGATATATAATAATTTTACTTGACGTTTTCATTTGCCACAAGTGTAAACAAACACATTTTTTTGAAATAAATTTCACAATATTGAATTATAAATAACACAGACTTCCTTTTGTAATAGATTCAAGCTATAACAATACAAGTACATATCAAAATGATCCAGATACAAGTACACCACAATAAATCACTATTGTGATGACCTGTTGTCCCATAACTCTACAGGGGCCAGGAATTTTACTGCTATAGTAATAAGGTTAATTGCTTCACAAGTAAGCAGGGGCCCTAGTAGTTTCTACTAGGAAAGCTGGGCAAAAAGAACATACTGAATTGGGAAGCACCTGGGTAGAACAATCGACTTTCAGTAGGTCAGGTTGATACTCCCTTGCACGAAAGGATTCTACACTCCAATCCAGGTTACGAATAATACTACAAAAATGCAACATTAAACGCTAAGATTGTTCAGGTTTTTAGGAAAGGAAGTGAAGGTCTTTTCGGTTCATTGCTCATCATATTTTTGCTGATAGCAAAGATCTCGATAAAACATTAATTTTCTATTTATTTGAAGACAATGTTCTATATTTTAAACTAAAGTGATTGTTAAAATGTGTTATTATAGTGTGCATTAATATAAAAATATTAATCATATCGTTAATACGATACGTCTGCTTATTTTATGATACGGAAAATATCATTATTATGATCATCTGAATGTAAACCCACAGGAATACGTTCACAACAATAATGATGCTTAATGCTTAATGCGAATGATTACGTGCATATTTGCGATAATTAGTTTTCTGGTTTGGATATTAAATGTATTTTTTTCAGTTTTCTTGTGGTTCAGCTTTGAAGTGTTATTGTAGTGTCATTTTCATATACATTTGTATAATTAGCTGTTTGACCTATTTAAGACTAATATTTATTTAGTGGAAAAGCGTACTGAGCCGATGCGTACTGTTAGATATTTATATTTCACTGTAAGACTGCACACTGTAAGTCCGTAAATATGAAAAAAAAAACAACCAGAAAATGAATATTTCAAATTTTTATTAAAACGAGTGCCCGTTAGTACCAATTTTTGTTCACTGATGTATATATATAATGACTACTTTAAATTCTTAGTCCTTACAGGGCTTTTAGGAGTCTTATATAAAATCATAGTCAACGGACAGAAAAAGTAGTTATATTTACTGATAAGTAGGACCGCCTAAGTGGTAGTTTTACATTGTATTATTACGTAATAAGTTTTGATTTCAATCATTTCAAATGCATAAGCGTATTAGGAAAATGTTTACAGATACATTGTTTTATAAAATGTAAACCAACTGCTTCTTGGCCACCTGAAAAAAAAGACGTTTAAATAACAGTTGGCACATCAAGAAACAGGGGCGTATATACCATTCGGTTATAGATAACTCGCTTGACTGTTAATCCAGAGGTCCGGGTTTCGAATCCCGGTCCAAGCAATGGAAATCTCCGAGATGCTTTTGTGTCTCCCTACCCAAGTGGTCAGTACTTGTTTTTTCCAGGAAAGACGACTTCGTGTTTGTTGGTGCTATACACCGGGTACGTAAAAGAAGCAGGCTGTTTAAAAGCAGAAATTTAGGCTAAATTAGCCCGGCAGCTCTGTATCTAATAGATATTTCTTTCTCTCTGTCTGTATGTGTCCATCTGGTCAGATCGCCATGTACTAGTTAAGGGTGAATGGCGCCCTGTGTGGCTAACCATGTATGCAAAGCGCTTTGAGCGTGTTTATCATGAAAATGGACGCTACATAATTATGATAATATTCATAATACTTACTGTTTGACCCACCTTTATCTGTAACAGGGTTTTTCGTAAATTGTATCTCTATTTTGCGAGATCCAGATATAAAATAAATATCATTTATGAATGGTAATCGGATTTTATTTTTGGAATTTTCAGTATTGATTGTGTTGTTAATTGAAATGGTTACTAGAAGAACGGCGGTGATGAAAAATTGACATAATTTGGTGCTTAGATATACATTTCATTTTAATTATCTTTTTGTCTTCTATTCTTGTGTTGAATTAATTCCAAACGAAGGAAATGTGATACGTTTACCATTACACCGTAGAAAAAGTAAAGTCTAATGTAAAACATGTAGGTGATTTGACGAGAAGATATAGATATAAAGTAGAACAAGCAAGTTGAAATTGACCCAATTACTTAAACTTTATAACATGAAAAGCCTTCACAGTTAAGTGTTTTGCAGCAATATTCTTTGGTGTAATTAATATAACGGAAACAATGTGTCAAGCACTGGATGACGTAAAATTCTGTTTTGAATCACTTGCTCAGTATACGATGGAGCTATATTTTATGCTTATGTCTGCAGTACTGGTACACTATTTTGCTCACTGACACAATATTAGTTTGAATCAGACAAGGGTTAGACACAGTAAAACTAAAGCGTAGATAAAAACTAATTTGAACGTATCAAATTATGGCTACAACTATACAGATAAAATGCTTACTTGTTTTTTGATATTCAGTTGTCCGCAAAATATAGAAATAGAGAATAATAGGTTAGTGCCGTAGATGAGAAAGTTTATCTGGCGAGGTGGAGGAGGTTATCGGGTGAGC
The DNA here is from genome assembly GCF_021730395.1 of Mercenaria mercenaria. NCBI lineage: Eukaryota > Metazoa > Mollusca > Bivalvia > Venerida > Veneridae > Mercenaria > Mercenaria mercenaria. Next base: position 37,550,306 of record NC_069374.1, read on the forward strand.
CGAAGGCGAACCTGATAACGTCCGGAGCCGAGCCAGATAAACTTTCTCCATCTTAGGCACTAACCTATTATTCTATTTATCTTGTCATTACTTCATTTTCCGATATTTGGCCATTTATTTTACAAAAGTAAGTGTGCGACAACCGCTTTAATGACGTCATATTCGTAATGACGTCACTTATATAATGACGCGATTACCGGCAAAATCGCAATAACTTCTTCGTTTTTGAATAAAAACTCATTATTTGACCACTCATTTTCTTAGTTCGGACATTTCCAACACAATGATGATGGTTTCGTTGCAAAATTTCTTATGACAACAATATCGATCATAAGGTCACATGATCAACTGACCGTATATCACTGGTCACATGATCAACTGACGGTATATCAAGAAAGATATACGGCACCCTGATATCGGGTCGAAAATACTGCAAGTGACAGGATAATATCTCTTATTGTTATGGTACGAAATTCAGGAAAACACCTTCAGATAAATACCTTTCGTAAACTAAGAAATTTAACGTACAGGAATGGGTGGAGAATATATTTTGTTAGCAAAATATGATGAATATTCAACTTATTACATCTGTTCATTTTCAGCTTTTAAAGTCATGAAAGCAGATGTAAATATTAATCGACATGGAAAAAGTAGTAATGAATGAGGGCGTATCCCGAAATCCTTACTTATCAATGGGAAAATAAAAGAAAACATTTATCCCATTTTCAGGGGATATCCTTACTACAATTTCAAAGTGGGAGGGTGGGGGCAAATATCCAGTAGTCCACTTTTTTATATGGGTGCAAATGTTCTGAGGGCAAATGTCCGGATCCCAGAGGAGACCCTTTTTACCCATATGAAGAATCTAGAAACCTAAAGCGTTCAATGTCACCTTAAAATAGTATTTTGATAATTATTAAATGTAATTGTATTTGTTAAAAGGAGAACGTTTAAACAATGATTAATCAATTTTATTTTATGCTAACTGATGAAATACTGTGTTTTATCAGTGAGATATAATCCATATCACTCACTACATATTACTCACTGTAGGCCTATAGCTTTGCCGATCTCCTTGTACATTGTGTATTAATTTCAAATCATTTGCTTAAAACAGAATGAAAATCGTAGCCGCACTTTGTTCTTTATAGTATATTTCTCGATTCAAATTATTTTACTTAATGAGAATTTCTTAACGTTATGCAACAAGAAATAAAACAATATGGAACTTTATGTCGTGTGAGTCTTTAAAATGTCACAATACGTCTGACGTCACGTTCGTTTACGCGCGTCTGTTTCCCGCGCTGAGATTAAAATTTATTGCAAAATGCATATCTCAACGTAATTAAGCATAAAATAAAAAGAAAATTTGTTTGGTTTTCGTGAATATGGAATATATCTCACCTCAAAGTGAGAAAATATTCACTCAAAACAAACAAATACCCTCTATATATCTTAACTGTTGCGAAAGCGACAAGTGTTTCAATTTCAATTTTGATTAGGTTATTAGCCATCAGGAAAATTCAGTAATGTTATGGGTTTGAATAGCTACACGATGCTATTTCCCATTCACAAAATTGAATATCTTACAGGCATACAATAGTGTGCCCATTTTTTATGCTATTAAATTAGCATATACAAAACAATTATCTAGATTTTATTATCATCAAGTGTGATTCTGAATGAACGAAAACTTGAACAATGAACAGGCAATAGAAAAGTTAATGCATCGGTAGTTTATTTGAGAGAGTAATTAATTTTCAAATCTGTCAGGCGTATTGATATTTTTCTTTCTTAACGTCTACACCAATTTCAATTTGACGATTGGCAGAATGTTCATATAACATGATTCCATCAAATACAGTCAATAACATTCAGAAAGATGGAAAGTTGTGCCATAGCAGAGTCGTGTTAATACGGTGTTAAGTTTAAACACAGTCACTATGCAAAAAAATGTTCTGAATTTCTGTGGTTGTCCGTTTCGAGGTTATCCCATAAAATGCAAAGCAAATACTGCTAAATGATAACAGAAAACCTAAAGTTAACTCTTCGTTTCAAAGAACTGAGAATGCACACTGTCATTTTTAGCTCACCAGTCACAAAGTGACAAGGTTAGCTTTTGTGATCGTGTGGCGTCCGTCGTCCGTCCGTGCGTCCGCCCGTCCATGCGTCCGTAAACTTTTGCTTGTGACCACTCTAGAGGTCACATTTTTCATGGGATCTTTATGAAAGTTGGTCAGAATGATCATCTTGATGATATCTAGGTCAAGTTCGAAACTGGGACACGTGCGGTCCAAAACTAGGTCAGAAGGTCTAAAAATAGAAAAACCTTGTGACCTCCCTAGAGGCCATATTTTTCAATGGATCTTCATGAAAATTGGTCAGAATGTTCATCTTAATAATATCTAGGTCAAGTCTGAAACTGGGTTACGTGTGGTCCAAAACTAGGTCAATAGGTATAAAAATAGAAAATCATTGTGACCTCCCTAGAGGCGATAATTTTCAATGTATCTTCATGAAAATTAGTCAGAATGTTCAACTTGATGATATCTAGATCAAATTTGACATTGGGTCATGTGTGGTCAAAAACTAGGTCAGTAGGTCTAAAAATAGAAAAACCTTGTGACCTCTCTAGAGGCCATATTTTTCAATGGATCTTCATGAAAGTTGGTCTGAATGTTCAACTTGATGACATCTAGGTAAAGTTTGAAAGTAGGTCACGTGCGCATGGCGTCCGTCTATCCGTGCGTGAGTGCGTCCGTCTGTAAACTTCTGTTTGTGACCACTCTAGAGGTCACATTTTTCATGGGATCTTTATGAAAGTTGGTCAGAATGTTCATCTTGATGATGTCTAGGGTTATTACGAAACTGGGTCACATGCGGTCCAAAACTAGGTCAGTAGGTCTAAAAATAGAAAAACCTTGTGACCTCTCTAGAGGCCATATTTTTCAATGGAACTTCATGAAATTTGGTCAGAATGTTTACTTTGATGATATCTAGGACAAGTTAGAAAGTGGGTTACATGCGGTCAAAAACTAGGTCAGTAGGTCTAAAACTAGACCTTTCTAGAGACCATATTTTTCAATGGATCTTCATGAAAATTGGTGAGAATGTTCACCTTGATGATATCTAGATCAAGATCGAAAGAGGGCACGTGCGGTCAAACACTAGGTCAGAAGGTCTAAAAATAGAAAAACCTTGTGACCTCTCTAGAGGCCATACTTTTCATGAGATCTTCGTGAAAATTGGTGAGAATGTTCACCTTAATGATATCTAGGTCAAGTTCGAAACTGGGTCACGTGCCTTTAAAAACTAGGTCATTAGGTTAAATAATAGAAAAACCTTTTGACCTCTCTAGAGGCCATAATTTTCATGAGATCTTCATGAAAATTGGTGAGAATGTTCATCTTGATGATATCTAGGTCAAGTTCGAAACTGGGTCACGTGCCTTTGAAAACTAGGTCATGAGGTTAAATAATAGAAAAACCTTTTGACCTCTCTAGATGCCATAATTTTCATGAGATCTTCATGAAAATTGGTGAGAATGTTCACCTTGATGATATGTAGGTCAAGTTCGAAACTGAATTACGTGCCTTCAAAAACTAGGTCATTAGGTCAAATAATAGAAAAACCTTGTGACCTCTCTAGAGGCCATATTTTTCAATGGATCTTCATGAAAATTGGTCAGTATTTTTATCTCGATGATATCTAGGTCAAGTTCAAAACTGGGTCATATGAACTCAAAAACTAGGTCACTATGTCAAATAATAGAAAAAACGACGTCATACTCAGTTCAAAACAGGGTCATGTGGGGACAGGTGAGCGATTCAGGACCATGATGGTCCTCTTGTTAGTTTTACTGAAGCACCCTCCGACAAAATAATACTACATGCAATATGATCAAGGTGCAGCATGTTCAATGAGCGGAAATAGATCGTTTATTCATTGGAAAGATATTTATAACACCTCTCATTATAAGAATTCAGATGACATGCAATTCAGGCACTGATCATGGTGATTTCTGCCGACGTTAACATGCGTACTCATAATAATTTTCTACTTTCATTATGCATCTATTTAATGTGAAAGCAATAAAATTGCAAAACAGATACAGCTAGTGTATTTTGTTAGAGCTTTGTGGGTGGTATATAATCTCATTTACGTCTAAGGTTTGTGACGTATTTATTCTAAAATCATCTCGATTATATTATCATCATCTCCGTTGAAATGAAGCTCAATACAGTATGTATGTTTTCTTATCATATTAAAAAAACATATTTTGGAATGGTCTTTTTAATCGATCTCTAAATAGATAAAACAAAACTGGTCGTAGAGCAAACGAATACAGAAAGTGATAGGTCGTTAAGTGCATACAATTCTGACCAACGATCAAGTTTTGATTAAGTCTCACAGTCAAAATACTAACACGTTTTACTACATTTTATACAGTTTTGGTTTAAATGACTTGTCCAAATATTAGGCCTATAGGTTACTTTCTAAACACAGTAGAAATACGTTACACGCTACCTTAAGCAGTTACAGCAGTCATGCAATCAGCAAAATGCGAGTTTAAGCGCAGAGTAAAAATACTAACAAATTGTATGTTCATTTTTTTTGAAGAAAAATAAACCACAGTGGATAAAAATTACAAACTATATATAGATGGGCACAATCATTTTCGTAATTTCAGGAGATATTAAATGATAGACAGTTCTACTTGAAATATGTATAAGATAATATCATCCTTTCGGGGCGTCACTTATAGGCTATTTTCATTCGTACATCTATTATTTTATTTGTTTACTTTCAGTTTAAGTAAAACAACAAAACATGCATGGAAGCGAAAGAAGGAACGTTTATTTTTATATATTCGAAAATGTCACAAGGAATTTGTTCAAAAGGCAAATAATGATTGAAATTGATATCGCGGGTATGACTACTCATGTACTAGAATGTATATTGTTGATCAACCGACTGTGATTGAGGTAAATCTTGGTTTTGTTATACAAGAAAGAAGGGGTGAAACCAAAGAAGGGTTACAACATTAAAAGATACACCTTTTCCTCTTAGAACTGATTGCATAAATATAATTACTTAGGTAGTTTTTTAATGAAACATTAAAATGTTAGCAATATCACAAGAAACCGAACATTACAAACAAAATAGAAATTTATTGTCCGGATATGCCAACAGGCACAACTAAATCTCAATCTTTCTGACATATTGTTCCTTGACATACAGAAATACGTTTATAAAGCATATCGTTTTATATATGTGAAACTGTATTGTATTTCTTCATGCGTCCGTTTCTTCACCCGTTCAGTTAGGGAAGCGAAATAGCAATAGGAGGATTGTTTTAATGGAAACTCCTGGGAAATGGCTGCGGAAAAAACTGTATTTATTTATAGATAGCATTTGTATTGCGGTATTTCATCACGTGTGTAACACGTGTGATATTTACACTATACATCAACTTAGAAAAGGACCCGCCTATCTCACAGAATCCAGGAACACTGGTTAGGTTAACTGCCCGCCGTTAACTAACTGAAATACCATTGAAAAAAACGGCATTAAACCCAAATACAAACAAACAAACAATAGAAAAGGACAGAAAAGCTTTCGACGAATTAATAGTAACTCGTCGCAGTATTCCAGATGTGTCCATGAAAATCGACATATAACTTTGGAAGTAACTGCTGTTGGTGTTGTTAATTTGATTCCCAAACTACTACATAGCATCTTCCTATTATACAATAGTATAGACGTGACAGTTAATATGGGGAAAGACATAGATCTTGAGACGAACAGAATTTTTCATATGTGCTACGAATTATGTCGCATATGTTCGTTTCTAGCTAACTTCTATATATATCTAATTGTCAGTAAGTAATTTCAAAAACAACTGTATCGAATATTTATTGAACCTGTCAAAAAACAATTTGGTGTTTCATTAAAATTGCAGGAATTTCAATCATTGCAGCCAACTAGAAAACTTACGATTACATTGAAAGGTTCAATTTAACAATGTGAGTAATTTGAAATGAAAACTGTCCACTAAAAAGATGTTTCCGACAAACTACTTGCACAATCTCAATGAAGTTATGGGAATAATGTTGCCACATTAAGAATACAGTAACTGTCATTTAAATGCACGTTACACGTTCATGTTTGATAAAATTTAGATTATTTTTTAGTTTTGTTTTGTGCAAGACTTAGAGCTATTTCTGTATACCTATAACAGTAACTTTAACTGCATTTTGTACAGTATTCCCTGCTAAAACCGTTAAGGTACAGGCTTCCTACATGGCGTCATCCGTACTTTAGATAAAATCTCGATGACTAAGATGATTACTTTCCATGAGATATCTATATCTTTTTGTAGCAGTAAGGATTATGGTCAGAGGTGTGTTTTGTCTATTTAGTTAATGGAATCCTAAAGGTACGGAAGCTTATAGTGGCCACTGAAATTTTGCTTTAATGTCCTCTAAATTCGCATGGTGCAAGTCGTGTTGCCGTCATAAGGCGTTGTAAATCGACTTAAGTATGTAGACGTATTCTATTATCATATTATTGTGTCATATTGAATAAACTCGCGTATTTGAAAATAAGTCCCATACCAGACTTCTTCTCGGCAAAATCTCCTGATTTTAACTAAAGAGGTTATTGCTTCTGAGTAAATAAAATGCTAAATCTAGTATAATTATATTAACTAAAATATAAGGCTATTACGTAGAATTGTAGATTATGTGTTCATGTTTATTCAGGAATGCCGTAGACGTAAGTGCTGGCAAAATCACGAATCTTCAACAATAAATCGTAATTCCGATTTCCTGGAACAAATCTCAAGAAACAGCAATAATGTTTGTTGTGCTCCACAGAAAATAAGCAATTGAATGTTACTTCATCTAGTCTTATGTCGGTTTATACTTATTAATATCAACAATTCAATGAATTCTAAACTTTAAGTTTATTCTACAGACGTAAGTATGATCAACATAATTGCATAATTGTGCATCTGTTTTATTTTAAAGCCGTGGTCTCTTAATAAAATGAAAAAATCTTTATTGGCTAGCTATCACTATGTTTGAACAGATGGTTAACACATATTTAAACTTTTGGACCTTTCGTCAAGTGACAAACGCCCATCATTATAACAGAATTTATGCCTGTCTTTGATACTGCAGCAATAGGCTTCCAAACACGATCACCATTTGGAAGACCAACATCATTGGTCCATTTATATTTTTCTAACTCAACGAAAATTCGTTCTAAATACAATAGTAACATATACACAACAAATGCATTTTAAATCTGGTATGGTTGATCCTTATTTCTAATTTGTCTTCCGGTTTACTAAAATAATCTACGATGTAGTCATTGTACATGCGTGCGTAAAATTCAACAGTGACTTTGTAATCATAGACTGAAGTTGAAAATTTGTATGTATAATGAAGATACACGCTCAATAAAAAACACGAGTGCTTTATGCAATGCAAATTATACCAAAGGCCATTTGAGACAATTGATTGATTGAATGCCCCTCAAAGTGAAACAATAACATTAACCCACCACCACCACCACCCTACCTCCCACACAGTGGAGAAACTGAAAAAAAAAACTATCAATAATCTAATCTTTGATTTGTTTTCAATAAACTCTTCATTGAGAGATCATTGTCTGTTCCGTGGAAAATTTACGTGTCCATTCCGAACAATTAAAGTAAAAAACCATAAAATAAATATTCAACTAAAATAAAGTATTTGCTAGAATTTATCACCAAATCTGCAAAGCATTAAATATTGAGTTATAGCAATGAGGACAAAATGTTTGAATAATAAACACGTGTAAACGATCACGAAGAAACGTTCAAAAACTCGTTTCAATTCTCTCGAGGTGCTGTGCTATTTTCAATTAATTCAGCTAAAATGAAAAGTTCTAAAAATCAGATATAATTTCAGTTGAGGAGTGTAGCGTTTTAATATGATGATAACATAACAACAGATAAGGCATTTTCCCTGCCTCCGGGAAATTAACGATTAAACCGGGAATTTTAACGGATTTAAAATGTCTATAATGTTCATATAGATTTAAAGCTCGTGATTATAAGCCTTGTGAGGTGCCATTGAATGTCACAACATATAAGCATGGTTTCTGGTGACCTTGACGTGGAGCTAGCGAAATTGATAAATGGATTCTACAGGTCGTAATGCGGATGTAGTTTCTTATAACGATGCTATATCAGAGAGAAATCCTGTAAAGTGTTTAGAAACACTGCTTGGTTTCGTTTAAAACTTACTTTCTCTTATTGGCTCTTTCTAGAAATTCATAAGATAATAACACATCTCGGAGAATTGAACATAATCAAAGACATCGTTGACACGTTTTGGCCCTATTGTCCTTGGGCTACAGTTCTTAAACCGTTCCAATAACTTCAAAAGCATAATTCGGGCAAACACTTGATCGAACGATGGAACTTCAGCAGGCCAGCTGTACAAAGTTCCATATATAGAAAAATTACATTGTATAAATAAAACACTTACATAGTATATAAGAGAACTGTGTACGTTTTAATCTTGTTTTGTACTTAAATATATCACGCCAATGTAAATCTCAAATATCTTCACTAGAAATATTGCTGTGCTGGATTTCTTCATCTTTTATGCATATTATCTTGAGATAAAACTGTTGGCAAATAAGTTATCCGTTGATGTTAGTGCCAGAAACATTAGAATCAGACAATTAGTGAGGCAAGTTATACGCATAGATTCCAATAGAATTTGATGAATCTTTCTTAGACAATCTGACTGAAGTACATCTCCTATTACGCTACGCATAGGATCTGAGAACGACCTATTCATAGCCTCGTTCTGACGACCCTTTCGCTAGCCAATCAGAGCCTAACTTACAACATCTTGCAAATCTACCTGTAGCCTTGACTTTTGATATTTACAATTCTTATGTCGTAATGTATCAATAGCCGGCTAGCTCAGTCGGTAGGCCACTTGCTTTGTAAGCGAGGGGTCCCGGGTTCGAGCCCTAGAATAACTGCACATTTTTCTTACTCTTTGACATTCGAACAAGTCGTCTGATTGGATAAAATAAAAATAGCAATACTGGAAATCCAAAATATACAGAAGACGAATGTAAATGGGTCGTTCTCAGATCTTCGTTTAGAAGATCAAGTACTTTAGTCAGATTGCTTTCTTAGATATTGTAATATTTTACACCAGTCCTTAAATTTATTCAAGCTACCGCCAAGTCAATGGTAAAAACAAAATGTTAATGAAATAACTAATGTATATGCGCAGTTCATTTGCTTTATAATTTTTGAATAATAAATTATTTATCTGAATATCATGATTTTCTTTCGGTTTGAATTCAGTCAATACAGCGTTATTTCCCTTTAGCCTAGAAATTTCAAAAGACTGTATAAAATGTTCGAACAACGTAGTTTAATTACAGGATTGTGGAGATCGCGGTCAAGTACAGAACATACTGGACTTCTAGATTAGGAATCCAATGCTTTAATGCTTTATTGTTTTATGAAAGTCCTTAGTATAATTATTGTAAAAATTTTATAGAAGAAAAGAGAAACAATGATCACCGAAAGGCTTCGGGAGGAACGAACGAAAATGAGCTATAAAATCGTAAAGAAACTGAAAAAAAATCGTTTTCTGACACACTAGATTGTGAACTTATTGCTGCGCGGACAACATTTCAGTGAAGTCTCAATTTGCATTATGATTACATTCAGTCGTTCGTAAAATCAGCCGTCACAGTAATCAATAATTGTATGAAACAGACTTCCCCAGAAAATGATACAATTCGTCATAATCGTCATTATACTTTTAGCCGCAATTGATAATGTTCTTATAGTGGTAGGAAGCAACATTTATGACAACTTTAATGCAGCATATTCTTATATTAACATGTATATTTGTAAGAATTTAATTATGTCTGAACATCGTGTGAAAGCAATTAAACCGGAAACATAGATAGTTCACTTTGTAATTTTTAAGTAAATTTGTAGGTATTTTTTTTTAAATATTAATCGATCCTGTGAACTAAATTTAACACACAACGTTGGCTTTCGAATTTTAACGTCTGTAATTTACATTGGTGTGCCTTTAAGATCATTCAATGAGCATTTTGGCTGGAAGCGGTACATTGAGTTGATCGAACTCCAGAGGTAGTTTTAATGTTACATTAAATTTAATCCACATAATTCTATTTCACTAGTGTGAAACATACACACTTACGCACACGCAAACAATAAAAAGGCGATGCAGTATGCGTTCATAACATGAGCCAGAATTCATCAGACCTTAACTGAGCTAAATCTGCAAAGACATAACAGTGAAGACGAAATCTTTGTGACATTTTTTTAGTAATAAATCCGTGTATAATTATCACGAAAAACATTTATAAACTCTATCTAATTCACATGAGGTGTTGTGCTATTTTCGTCCAGTTCAGATAAAACAAACAGTTCTAAGAATCAGATATAATTTCAATTAAAATGTGTAGGATGTTGATATCATGACATCAAAGATAATGCACTTTTCATTGACGCCAGCAAATTAACGATTGAACAGGGAATTGTTACGGATTGAAAATGTCCATACTTTTCATTAGGTTGTGATTTTAAGCCTTCCAAGATGAATGGCACAACACCCTGGCATGGAATAAGTGGGTTTGTTTGCAGGTATACAATTTCGTGTTGCTAGCAATATGTAGTAAGCTAGCATGGTGGATGACCTTGAAATTGACAAATGGATTTCGCAGGTCCTTTTGACGTTTTTATAGTGACCATGTATAATTCCGTAGGCAGTATCCGCATAACGTGCACTTTATGTTAGCTTTATGTAATATACATATATACTTTGTCAAATACAATTCACAGTGATATATTCTCTGAACGTTATGTTTCTTTATTGTGATTTATATAGTGGATAAGATCTTTGAACGGCCTCAGTATGGTACATAATCGATGCAATATTTTTGTTTCAGTGTGAAACAAATGGAGGTGGTGACCTCCAGGAGTGTTAACCGCAAGTACATTTATGATAGCGTGCAAATGTCGGAGCACTGACTGACTTTTGTTTTCAACATAATGACCGTTTATAAACAATAAACCCATCAGATTATTAATTAACAATCTAAAAATGTTTCCTCGTTTTGCATGAAACTGAAGATAGTTTCAAATTTATTCCGCCGGTGCCGACAGAGAACATTCTACTGCGATATTACGGCAGAATAAATCCACATGCACTCTGCGGAATGTCATATAGTCACTGTGTGAACTACCCGACATGACTGCGATTTGAAATTCTTTCATTTACAGTCACCAAATAATCCACAATTTAAATGTAAATTTTCGGTGTAATAAAACAAATATTGCATCAAAGTATCGGAGCAATATTATTAATTTCGAATAAATACTCACTTCGGTTTATGTTGAAAATATTTGACATCCTACACAAAGCAGTGTAATATCTATACAACCTCTACGATAATATGGTTCTTACGCAGTTAGTTTATACATAATTTATTTTAGGTCGACTGCGAAGGAAGTTCTACAACTTATATTAATCACTCTCAACACCTCATTCCCGATGGAATCCATCGTTACGAGGGTATAAGAGAAGAGGCCAGTTTCCATTTTAATGCTGAGCGCCAAGCAAAGGAGCTATTGGTACCATTTTGCACGTCTTTAGTATGACGCGGCCGGGGATCGAACCCATGACCTCCCGCACTCGAAGCGGACGTTCTACTACCAGGCTATCGAGGCAGTGTTACGCAGTTCAAATGGGACAAGCGATGTTGAAAAGAGATAGATCCTGCACAGCGTTTAGAAACACTGCATGGTTTCGTTTAAAACTTACTTTCTGTTATTGGGTCTTTCTAGACATTTATAAGATGATAACACATTTTCAGTCAAAACTATTATGCCCCGACATGGTTGAAACGTTTTGGGCCTATCGTCCTCGAGCTATAGTTTTAAACCCGTCCCAAATAACTTAGAAATGCACCATTTGAGTAAAATATTTGGTCGAATAATGAACCTTCAGCAGGCTCCATTCATGAAGAATTGTACACGAGTATAAATAAAATACTTATATATTACATAAGAGAACTGTGTAAGTTTTAATTTATTATTAATACTTAGAATATTATGCAAATGTTAATCTCAAATATTTTCACTTAGGATTATTGCTCTGCTGGATTTCTTCATCTTTTAAGCCTATATCTTGAGATAAAACAGATGGCAAATTACTTTATATTTTGATTTTTAGTGCCAGAAACATTAGAATCAAAGAAGAAGTGAGGCAATTTATTCGCAGAGATGCTAATGGAATTTGATGAACCTGTCTAAGATGTATATGCATGTCAGAATTAGTTTATATTTACTCTTCGGGTTTTATCAATGCAGCGTTATTTCCCTTTAATCTGGTAATTTTAAAGTACTATATGTTATAAAATGTTCTATCAATTTAGGTTAATTACAGGATTATTGACATGGCGATCAAGTACCGACTTCCAGATTAGGAATCCAACGCTTGACACCTGCACTATATGTCTCAATTCCTCTTTATATTTTACAAAAAAGTCTACGTGCTATAGTTGTTGCAAAAATGTGGAGAAGAAAAAAAGAAACAATTTACAACGCATGGTTTCGGTAGGAACAAACTAAAACACTATGAAATCTTAAATAAACTGATTTTTTTTCTGACACGCTAGTTGCTTTGTGGGCTACATGTCATTGAAGATACATTCTGCATTATGATAACATTTTATAATTACATTCAGTCGTTCGTGAAATCAGACGTCATGTAGTGACCAATATTTCGATGTAACAAAGCCCCAGAAAATGACATAATTCATCATATTAGCCAACGTGAGTGATAACTTCCTCTTGGTCGTAAGACACAACATTTATGACATATTTAATGCTGCATATTCCTATATTAACATGCGTATTTGTAAAAAAATATTATGTCTGACCATGGTATGAAAACATTAAACCGGAAACATTATGTGTTTCACTTAGAAGACTTTGTAATTTTCAAGAAAATGCCAGGTATTTCTTATTAACCAAAATCAATTCTGTGAACTGCATTTACACACAAATTGATTTATGCAGGTTTTGGCTTTCTAGATTTACCAGTTGTTTAGCTGAGTTTGCAAAGGTGAGTGTACTTTACAGATCATTCAATCAGCATTTATACTGATAGAGGCACTTTGAATTGATCGAAATGGGAAAAGTTAGAAAATTTTAGTTTTCACATTAATGTCATTAAGCCGAACGTAGTAGTATTAATATTTTTAGTTTTCAAAAATTCTAAAAAAATATTACTTTGTTTATTTTGTACCATGAATAACTTAAGGTTGCCATTAAATTACCGGTTATAAAAAGATTTCATTTAGAACGTATAAGCCAAATGGAGCATTTTACATTGTCTGAAACAAACTCACGGTAGAACGAATGACTGAAACCAATACATTGAAAATGACTCATATTCCCCCATTAAGTAACATTTAACACAGAGAATTTTTGTTTGTTACTGTGTATTCTACCAAAAGCTAAGAGCGAGCACCATATGCAATTTTTCTTAAATGATGTGGCCTTGCACAAATACAAAAAAAGAAATCCGTTTTATCTTATGCTAACTAATGAAATACTGTATTCTATCAGTTAAATATTTGTATATCTCATCATTCACACTGTGAAAATATGAAATCTATATTTTCACACTGTGAGAGATATAGCTCTGCCCTCTCATACATTGTGTATGAATTTTAAATTATTTGCTTAAAACAGGATGAAAATTGTAGTCGCACTTTGTTCTTTATAGTATATTTCTCGATTCAAATTATTTTACTTAATGAGAATTTCATAATGTTATGCAGCAAAAAATAAAATAAAATGGAACTTTATGTTGTGTGCGTCTTTCTAACGTCACAACACGTCTGACGTCATGTCTGTTTACGCGCGTCTGTTTCCCGCGCTGAGATTTAAAATTGTTGCAAAATGCACATCTCAACGTAATTGAGCATAAAATAAAAAGAAAATTTGTTTGTTTTTCGTGAATATGGAATATATCTCACCTCGAAGTGAGAAAATCTTCACATTTTCACTCGCGCTACGCGCTCGTGAAAATATTTGAAACTTTCTCACTTCTCAGTGAGATATAGATCTATTTCATATTCACTCAGAACAAACAAATATCCTCTCTTTATTTCATGCTTTGACAATGATTGAAACGAAATTACAGCACTTTGTAGTCCTGTTTTGGTGAAATGTTTATTTGGCATTTTTCATTTTTACCGCGAAATGACCAGAAAAAAATTCTATATAATTGAAAAATAAAATACATGCATGCGGAATTTTTTCACGAGAGCCAATACGACCGATATTACGTCAATATTGCCGTGTTTTAATGATAATTCACATGCTTTTTCATATTAGAATAATTTAAATAATTCAATGAAATATATTTTACGGTTGTATGTTAAGGACAGGTATTTATTCTTTTAGATTAAATTATCTCGTGCGCACGACATCTTATCTCGAGTGCTCGACATCTTATCTCGAGCGCACGACATTTTATCCCGAGAGCTCGACATCTTATCTCGTGCGCACGACATCTTATCTCGTGCGCACGACATCTTATCTCGATCGCTTACCATCTTATCTCGATCGTACGACATCTTAACTCGTGCACGCTCGACATCTTATCTCACGCGCTCGACACCTTATCTCGAGCGATAAACATAATATCTAGTGCGCACGACATCTTATCTCGAGCGCTTGACATTTTATCTCGTGAGCACGACATCTAATCTCGATCGCTTGACATCTTATCTCGATCGCACGACATCTTATCTCGTGCGCACGACATCTTATCTCGAGAGCACGACATCATATCTATATATATTAAGGTCCTTTGTATGTATTTAGGTCATCAGTAAAACATGCGGACAAATAGATAATTAGGTTCCCGCCTATTCAGATCTTATTTAAACTTCCCACAAGTGCAAGTTTATCACATCATTTGGGAGATCAGTGCACATAATTGATCTCCCTGTCTTCAAAATTAAACCAACATAATATCAATGATGCTTACTGCATGTTAGAATAGCAACAAATCGCAGCTCGACTGATAGTATAAATTCGCGCATTGTCAGAAAAGTGATAAAATTGCATGTATGAATTAAGGAGAAACGGGGAAATTTTTTGATATATGGACGAAGCCTACATACTAAATCATTTTTTTTTTATCAGTGACTTAAATATATTCTTTTCCGTCATCACTGATATTTTGCTGCCTTTTTAGCAGTTTGAGTATCTAAATTACAACCCTGCAGACACTTAAAACGGTTATAAGTATAATCGAAACAATATATATATATAAGATGTTGTGAGCTTGAGATAAGATGTCGTGTTCACGAGATAATATGTCGAGCGCACGAGATAAGATGTCGTGCGCACGACATAAGATGTCGAGCGCTCGAAATAAGATGTCGTGCGCACGAGATAAGATGTCGAACGCAAGAGATTAGATGTCGAGCGCTCGAGATAAGATGTCGTGCGTACAAGATAAGATGTCGTGCGCACAAGATAATTTAATTAAAAAAAAATAACTGCATGTCCCAAACATACCACCGTAGTATTTTAATAAATTAATGAAATTTATAGTAAGCGATAAAGAGGGCTGAGTAATAAATCAGATTCAAACGAAAAGTATTCTCTTAAAACAATTTATATTGAGTTTCCAAAGTTCTAGTATTTTACTTTTAAGTGAATGAAACTACCGTATACACAATGCACATTTAACAAGATAAAGCAGCACAAAGAAGTATGAAATACATTTTTATAGCTCTTTGAGCAGCATAACACCAAATGGTAATTGATACCAAGGAAACAATTAGCCAAGTATAGAATACATGTCGATGGTCATTCTCATTCAACAGAGTTTCGTCAAAATCCCGGGACGGATTTTCTATTTGGGAACCATGGTGATGTCTGTGGTATTTGAGAATGGCCGAGGGTGAGCTTTGGAAGGTTACAGATATTACTAATTTGTCTGGCATTTCTAGATATAAAGATAGGTAAGCTGCTATATATTAATCTCTTTTCTGTGAGAGTATGAATTTTCACGCTCCTCACAATTACTGGTTTAGAGAGAATTTACTTTAACGAGTAAGTGCTCACGAATTATGATGTTGTGAAAAGTTTCGCAGAATGCGAGAACTTGCTGTACGCTGTCAGATCATGTCGTATTTAACATGTTGTACTTTTATTTTATTTCGTCTAAACGGAATGTATACGATGCTTTCTTTACAAAGGTAAGAGTATTATGATTTTCGGAACTGCATTTAAGAATTTGATTTAACTCTGATTTTTCAAAACTTCAGAATATATCTAGAAAATTCAGCAAATAAAAAAGATAGGGTCGTGTGCCTGATGTTTTGCTAGACTGATTTGAAAAAAATAGACTTCACGCATTTTTTCATAATGGAAGTCCATGGGAAAATCATAACTTTCATAACATTTTCGCGAATAGAAATTTTACTACAATGTAGAATTTAATGAAACTTCCAACAGTTGTAAATAAAGATATGGCTTATAATGTGGTGAAATAAAATGTATAGGTCCGTGTGCTTAATTTTGAGCTATTTGACCATGATTAAAGTGAACCGTACATTTCACGCTAATTTTATGATGTTATTTTGAATTTTTAACGTGTAAGATGTTTTAATATCATATTTAAACTTTAGAAAGACAGTAACAGTGCCATTGTAATAAATTTACTCATAGGCTGCTATTAATTAATAAAATGATTTTCATTTCCGTACGCCGAATCCAGGTTTTTTTTCCACGTTTTCCGAATAAATGACGTTACGCCATCACTTCCGGTTTATCAAACGTGCAAAACTACCTTAAGGAAACTATAGTTGTATTATGGTTAAGTGATATGCAACATTATACATTTTTAGAGTATCTTAGTCGGAGCAAACGCTATGTTACTTAAGCTAATCCAAGAGTTATTTAAAAATCTACAAATTTTCACTGTACTATCCTTCGTTAGGACTTGCAAACATGTTCGCCTGTAAAGACATTTCGTAGTTGTACCCAAGCTAAATGTATTTGTTGTGTCATTAGAACACGACCATGATGTTCTATACATTTTGTATGTTCGTATGTTTTAAATTGTTTTTGCATGTTAATGTTGCTGCTAACAATCTTTATTTAAATAACTATTGTATTGTATCTTCATTAAAATCTAACCAAAATGGTTTGCCTAAAATTGGCCTAAACTAAAAATACTATCAATTGGAAAGCATGAGGTTTTGAGTCTTTTAATACTTTCTGCTGTGAGAGGTCTGTATGATAATTTGAATTCATTAAAAATTAGGGTGAAGTAAACTATTACACACTGTTACATTAAGTGTTGTATGTTAACAGATTTATTTTCTAGTACTAATTTGGCCCCTGTCTCCGAAACGATTTTAAAGTTAACTTGCCTTTTGATAAAAACAATATTGTTGAAGACGGATAGTAACACCGAAAAACTGAGAAAGCTTGTTTTTTAGCGCCATTATAGAGGTGTTAGAGCCCGCCGATATAGCTCATTAGGGAGAGCGTGCGGTGTCCTTAGCACGATTCCTGGGCGGAGGCATACGTTCTCAGTGACAATTTGGTGAAAGACAATGTGCCTGACAAACTATTCATGCACAGATGTTGGCAATTACTTGCGGAAAACAGAAAAGTACCAGAACAAAATTCAGGGATACTGGATATGTTAACTGCCCGCCGTTAACAGGCTTATCAGAACCTCCTATGTGATCTGTCTGCGAACAGAGAGACTATTAACGTGAAAGAGACCACTTTTTGCCTTTCTATTAGATGGTCTTTCATATACAAATTGTTCTTTGTGCAGCCATATTAGTGTTACATTGCTCCATTATCTTATGTGGTGCAATACCGAGGGAGCCTCCGTGGCCGAGGTGTTAAGGTCGCTGACTTTTAATCACTTGCCCCTCATCAATGTGGGTTCGAGCCTAACTCGGGGCGTTGAACTCTTCATGTGAGGAAGCTATCCAGTTGGCTTACGGAAGGTCGGTGTTTCTGCCCAGGTGCCCGCTCGTGATGACATAGACAGTGCACGGAGGGGTACCTGGGATCTTCCTCTACCATCAAAGCTGGAAAGTCGCCATATGACCTAAAGTTGTGTCAGTGCTACGTTAAACCCAATAAAATAAATAAATAAATGAAGCAATACCGTACACGTGTGTCTCTGATTCGAATTCGAATATAGCTCCTCAGGGATTTGGTACAACACGAACCATTCATTCTTAATACTGAGAAGTTATAAACATACAATTATAACTCCCCGAAGAGATATATCAGAGGGCAGCCATTGATATACTTACAGCGCTCAGTTTTATCTTTAGTTAACATATCATTCCACATGAAAAAATAGCACGAGTTATATGAAAACTTGTATCAGTCAAACAGAAACATCACGAAAAAGTCAAACTATTGAACTAATTCATAATTTGTTAGGGTTATAAAGCCTTCCGAAGCAGTTGGTTTCTTCTATAATAATGTAACATGTGTATGCTTTGTTAATCAGTTTTCATGAATTTAAAAGCTAATCTACAGTTAAACAATATTCCGAAAAGTACATAACAATTTTTAACTTATTTCACATTATGAGCAATAATCATATGTCGGAATGATCTGTGTCTTTCAAAACTTTTAATAATATAACCACTCCTAAACACAGCAAGACGGTACGGATGTGTTAATAATTTATTATCTCTATAAAGGCCAGAATTAGATTCGAAAGACAAAGTCGATTTTACTTTTTTTATTACAAGAAGTTTTCATTTTGAAAGACTCCCAAGTTAAGTATTTTATTTCAGAATAGTTACCATTAGACTATCTACTAGCACACATTTAAAAACTTGTCGCCATATTTCTCATGTTTTGTAATCATGTAATTTCAAACTAGTTTAGAGATTTGAAAGCAAGAATATGATACGATGTTGCTCATTACAGACCTGGAACCGTTTTCTGCGCATGTCCGGAAGTGGTTGTGAATAAGCGCGCACGGCAAAAATACGCAAATTATTGCACGTCCGCACACATTCACTGTATAATATGTATAACATACTGACTTAAGGTTAAAGATACGATTACCAAGGTTACAAAATATATACATTAAATATACATATCATTCAAATCGCTTGAATCCGATATATGACGGAGTCTGTAATCTATCACAGGTGGGCCAGGTCTTACGTAGAATATAGACTGGCTACATTTTTTCTAAGATGAAAGTATAAAGAATGATATATCATAGCCTCGGAGCTAGTCTAAGTTACAATGATATGAGCCGTGCCATGGGAAAACCAACATAGTGACTTTGCGACCAGCACGGATCCAGACCAGCCTGCGCATCCGCGCAGTCTGGTCAGGATCCATGCTGTTCGCTAACAGTTTCTCCAATTCCAATAGGCTTTAAAAGCGAACAGCATGGAGCCTGACCAGACTGTGCGGATGCGCAGGCTGGTCTGGATCCATGCTGGTCGCACACCCACTATGTTGGTTTTCTCATGGCACGGCTCATATTTTGTTGCTTGTTATCCATGATACCACGAAACACTAGCAACATTTTGTAACCGTTATGTTATGTTGTTTTTGCATCAATAATTATTTTTAAAACATTAGTGGGCGATTAAACGGCGTGGTCCAAATTTCTACCAATGACGCATTGTAAATGATAAAATACCGTATTAAGATATCTTAATTTGCGGTAATTGATGTAAAGGATACAAGTAATTAATCGTGTAATGAAATAACGCTTTAATAACACTTATATGACAAGGAAGAAGCACTTTAGTATTGTTAATGACACATTGATCGTATCATCATATTAAACTTAAATATAGCTTGGAAATATTTTCATGCATATTTGATGCAATCAGAGTTCAGTACCGAAGGCAGTGCGATATATAATCGTATAGGGAATATGTTTCAACGATTTTCCGAGCCGTTTGGTACAGTTTCTGTTAAAGCTGCTATATGGCATTTAAGATTTATGTGTTTTCCCGTGGCGAAGGTATTCAAAGTGTTCTACGAAGAAGGAGTTTATAGTTAATGTATGTCCCTACATACATCATAGGTAAATAATTCTATTTCAAACTGTTGTACTGTTAGGAACTTGTTAAGTATCTATAACATGACGCAATATTTGCTTTTTGTTACATATCTACTAATAATATGATTCGTTTTTTTTTTCATATTGAAGGTACTTGCACCCATATGTATACTTTCTGGACATATTTATAAATTAATATACCCAATGTTCACCTTTTACAGCTTTTGATACATTCTTCAGATGTAGAAAATCTTCAGGAAATATATTTAGTATTACTCATTAAATAAATTAACTGCATATGTGGAGCTGCATTTATAATCAAATGACTTGCAGTAACATCGTCTTTAAAGTGTTTTACTGGTACTACACATTTATACTATGTTTAGCTATACATGCTGTTGTGTTGTTGTCACAGCTTTGAAAGTATGGAGAGGTTTGCGCGTTCACGCGATTTTAAACGCTTATTCCGCGACACAGAAACAGTGAACAGATGTTGTTAAAAGATCAGTGAATGTTGCATAAATGGCAACTACATTTACGCGCTGGGTGGTTTGGTCAAGGGGAAAGATATGGAAAATGTAGAAAGTTAAGATTGTGGAAATAGTTAGAGGAGATCGATACTAAATTATTACCCAGCTTCGATTCCACCCCTTGAACCTAAGCCTCTCCGGTTACTATGACAGCCGCCGCCACAGTCTCAGGAACCATTAGAATGTAGCTGGTGCGCTGAAGATAATCCCTGCTTTTGCAGATGGTAGGCTGTTCTATGTGGTGATGGTTCTTGGGGATAAAACAGCTCCTTAAGACCAATTCTCTGTAAAAACCAAAAAAAGTTGGAAACTCATAGTCACAGATTTCCTTTAAACCGATTTTTTCTTGAAGAGGGTGCAAAATTAAGAAAATCCTGTTTTTCATTTTTTCAATATATGTCCCAGTTACCATGGAAACGAGGATGCAAATCCCCAACTTGCTGAATTTTCAAAAAAGTAGGGGTGCATGCCTATTTTGTTATCTGGAAAGTACTAGAAAGTGTCCTTTATTTTCGTACTTGCAAATTTTAAAGGCAAATGAACAAGGTTTCATACCAAACTAATATTTCCAAATATTTATTTGATTCTTGTATGATCTAGACTTTCATCTGCAAGAAAAAATATATTTATGGAGCAAAACATATGTTTATATTGTGCTCTACATCTTGAAAAGTGCACAGGTCTCAGCAGAAAAGTATATTTGTTTGTTTAAAGGGAAGATGTTATTTCAAAAAGAAACATAAATCGTAGTGGGTCATTCAGACACATTCTTGTAGATTTGGGCCAAAGTTTATGATTTGGGGCATTTTTCCTATTTTTATTACCTCCCCTTGATGCTCTTCATTTAGGAAATCACAAAGAGCTTATCTAAGTTTACTTCCTGGATTATGCTGAATTCAGATTTCTACTCGGATTTTGCAAATTTTTAGTATATAGATACAATGACAGTCAGAGATTTTATGCTAAATGGGCATGGGATGCTTGGACGTGTCCCTTCAAACCAAGTCCACGTTTAAAATTTGCTGAATAGCGACATTGTTTGGGAAAAATACTCTGGCAGAAAAGAGTCTAAACTGTGGATAGACATCAGTCTGACATCTGTGTGTTTATTTCCATAAGTGAAGTTTGTATCAACTGACTGAAG
This sequence comes from Mercenaria mercenaria, assembly GCF_021730395.1. Taxonomy (NCBI): domain Eukaryota; kingdom Metazoa; phylum Mollusca; class Bivalvia; order Venerida; family Veneridae; genus Mercenaria; species Mercenaria mercenaria. The sequence goes on from NC_069374.1 coordinate 37,572,151, forward strand.
GATCAGTGTTAAAGGATAACACTACAATGAAAACAGGTGAGTCTCATAATATTTTATGTTTTAATATGACATGTAAAAATTCCAAGCTATGCAAGATAAGTGCTCACTTCCTTCAACAGATTCAAAGACCATACAGAGGTTATTTTCTTAAATATTGGACAGACATTTCTTATTATTTTACCAAGATAAATCTTACAGGCATTTTTCCATCATTTTGGGAATACCATGCACCAACACCAGTGGAATTGGGAAAATGCTCTCAGAAATTGTCTAATGTGGAAATTTCCAAATTACCAAAATCTATGTAAAGATATTTTTTGTGTAAATAAGCAACACTATAAATGTTGTTGTAATAACCTAAATATAGATATATACAAATTTCAAAACCATTTTAAAACATCAAACAACCATATAAGGTAACACATTTGGGAATTTCATATTCAGACTTGGGAAGAAACATACTGTTTTCTTTGGGATTACCTCCTTTTATTGGAGGTAGATTGGAAAAAGCCCTGATTTTAGTTGTAAATGACCATTAGCATGCTTTTTATGTTATTTGTAAAAAGCAGATAGACATATTTTCATTTCAAAATGTATATATTTTTGTAAATTTATTTGTTTTGTTTTTCAGCTTTGAGTTGTTTCTTTTGAAAATGACTGCTTGATGATAAAGTTTCAAACAACTATGAAGTGAGTGGATGTTCTAGAGAGGTAATCATAATTTAGTCATTTGCAACAGTGTATGTGTTTGCCAAAGTACCTGCAGAAATATAGACTTACTGAAGTAAAAACTCACTGAATGCTGAAAAATGAAAACATTTAATTGCATCCATTGCTACACATAAGTCAGCATGTTTTAATCTGCACATGCCTGTTTTACAAGTACATATTGAATGTAAATGGTTTGTGTCAAAGTTAATATGTTTTTATATATATTTACACATCAGAGGCCTACATGTATTTAAATAAAGAATAAAGTCCCCCACATGCCCATATTCATACAAGTATGAAATCTTGACCTCTCAATCTATGATACAAGAATTGACTTCATATAACTTAAATTGACATACATTTGTATTGTGACTATAAATATTGATAAGTTTTTGAAATTTTAAAATATACCCTTTTTCAGAAAAGGACCCTCTGCACATGTATGAGAAACAGATTTTACTTTTAAAGTGGCCCATATAATGTTGAAAAGGATGAAATCCTGTATCTGTCAAAATGTAACAACAGTAACAACCATTTTAGTTTGATTTGTGTATATTCCAGACTAATTCTTCAAAGAATGAATGATCATCATCATGCTTATATTGGAATAAAGGGAAGGAAGGTATCTACATTTTATTTATAGTTTGTCTTAGTCTCTGATCAGGTCTGATTTCAGATCTTATAAATGCTTTATTGAATGTTATTTTTTGACAGAATATTTATGAACTTTATTTAGAATTTCATGTATCTTAAATTTAATCAAAGTGTAGCAAAGTCAAAAGTATTAAATGTATTTCATACAATTGTTCCTTTTAAAATCATTTCAAGGAGGGGGGTGTCTATGTGATAAATTATTTTCATTAAAAGAATAAAAGAAAGATGTATATATTATACATTTACTTATACAAAATTTATTAAATGATTGAAATAGTGTATGTAATTTTTATTCATTTACAAATTTGTGAAAGGAAACCCTCCAGCTGGCTTGTAGAAGATCAGTAGTTCTACCCAGTAACATGATGTCACAAATATTTTAACTGGAGAGCCCATCCCCATCCCACCACCACCCATAGTCAAATGAAAGACATTCAGATTGTTATTCTCTCACATCTCTATTTTTCAGTGACAGCTACAGTCAGGGTAAAAGTAAATGCAGTCAGAAGACCTCTGATATCACCTGAAGAGCCAGCCTTCTCAAGATTCTGTATCAAATAAAAATAACAAGGACTGCTAAAAAGACTTTTTATAACTTGCAAATGTGCAGCCTGTGACATAACTGTCTGATCCAGGTGAATAGTGTTGACAAGATGACATTTCATCTCTATAGTAGAGGACACAAGTTTGAAATGCAGTATGTCATTGTGAAGGCAAAATGTTTATGAAAATAGTGTGTGTGTGTTTCCCAGAGAGGCTGAAAGTGGGGAATCATCAATTAGTGTTTTTGGAATAAGTTATGGACATCTGAATAGTAAAGATCTGTCCCTTTTTTGGATTGCCACAGACCAAAATAATGATTGGTGCCTTTGACATAAATAGAAGAACTCACACTGGACACCCTGAAGATGGAATTACAAGAATGTATGTTGTTTGCATTAATGTTTTTTTTTTCAGATTTATGGAAAAACAATTAGAATGTCATTTCTTAAAAATGTTGATAGTTGTTTCACCAAAGGCCCTGTAATTGAAAAATATCTTTATTCTTGACTTTATCATGTTTATATTAAAATAAAAAAAAATTGATACTGTTTGATTACTTTTGCATGTATAACATTAAATTTGTTATATTTAAATTTGATAAAATTTAATGTAATTTGAAAAAGATGCACTTGAACATATCTAAATGGAATAAACACATGACAGTCTTTGAATATCTGTAAAAAAGCACATATTTTGCAGTTCTCATCAGATTTGGTTACCAATTTACAGCATAATTATACATGAAGGCTTATTACTCAAACATATGCAGATCTAAAATTTGTATATTTTCTACCATAGATAATTTTATTTCATATAGATTTTTTAAATCTTAAAAAAATACTGAGAAAATATAGCAAAACAATGGTTGAATTAGTATACTTGATTTTGTGAGACTGTTGAAATATTACAATTCTTTTTCCCTCTTAAGCCTGTATCATAAAATCATATTTTCTGATGAAATTTATTTTTTAAGAATGTTGCAATGCAGATTTTAATGAAAATTCATACATTTGTAAAGTTACCTATATTGTGTTAGGTAATAACTTAAGCCCATATATACTAATTGGCCAATGATTAAAGAGAACATCTGAGTTTCTAGCTGACTTTCTGACTAATTTAAGACCTCATTCATGTAACAACATCTATTAATCTTCAGAAATCCAGTAAAATTGTCATCTGTAAAACAGGTTTCATTCTAAGATATACAAGGCATATAACATCCTTTTTTACCAGCATGTATTTACTTTAATAAATAAAGTAGATTTAGTTGTGTATTTTGATAAATTTTGGAAAAAGCATTAGGAGATATTTCTGCAACTGCAGTTTGTATTAACTGAGTATTTACTGGCACTGGAATGTGCATGATGAGGGTTTTTCTGAATAAACTTAGTAAAGTCTTAAATCTACATTATCTATAGCTATCCGTAAAAAGTCTAGCCATTGTCTTGATAGTTTGAAAGAATTAAATACATTTGAGCCGCACCATGAGAAAACCAACATATTGGCTTTGCGACCAGCATAGATCCAGAGCAGCCCGTGCAGTCTGGTCAGGATCCATCCTGTTCGCTTTCAAAGCATATTGCAATTAGAGAAACTGTTAGTGAACAGCATGGATCCTGACCAGACTGCACTGATGCACAGGCTGGTATGGATCCATTCTGGTCGCAAACGCACTATGTTGGTTTTCTCATGGCGCGGCTCATTTAAAGTTGGATCTAGCAAAATATTGACTAAACTGTTCTGTAGATCATTTGATTTAATTTGATTGTTAAAGGAAGAATGTGCATCATGATTGTTATTACATGAACATACTGTATTATTTTTAAATATCATGATATTTTTCAGTCTTGGATTACACTGTTATTTGTTCATAATTTTGAAATGTATTTAAAATGTAAATATTAAATCAAATGGCGAAGTAGACATGATTTTGCTTTTACTACTATTTGTTTCCATGGCAACAAAATGATTTCCAAAGGTGAAAGGACACTGTCTTTACACAAACACACATAGATATTTTTATGCCGATTCTTCTCCTTAAATTCCTCGATTTCTCCCTAAATTCTGTGGAGGACTTCTCCCTCAAATTTTGACCTAGGATGATCCCTGTTTTTTAATGCAAAATGAATGTTGTAACCATGGCAACTTGAAAAAAAAATTGGACAGTCATGATTAGTAACCATACAATACCTTAAAGGCCAGTGTCAGTTGGTTATGAGTATTTCCAACTGCTTTGAAACTCAAAATTAGTTTACCCAAAAGAAAGAAAAGTGCATACAAGGTTGTTGAGAACTGACCTTGTGACAATGCTTTAAGTTTCATAGATCATGATTATGGTTGTATCCTTCTTAATTCTGCCCAGAATGTGCTTCAGGTGCGTTAGATGCATTGACAGTTTGCAGATGAACTTTTCTTGTTTCATAGAATACAAAATTGATACAGAAAGTGCTTTAAAAAGGTCTGAATTATAATTTTCTTGTACGTTGCCATGGTAACGGAACATTCTCCTTAATTTCTAGACAAAGTGTTGGACAGTATAACTTTGTAAAATTATTTTACATGAAATACTTATGTTTTGCAACAATTCTGTATCTGGCAATGTAATATTATTTCAGGTTATTCTGTAATTTAGGCATAAATGAGTTTGCTGAAAACTCATTTTTTGTCAATTTTCAAATTTCTGTAAAAAGCTCAAATATGAATGACCCACTAAAATTCCTCCTCAAATTGAAATGGGTATCATAGCTCTGCTGAATCCATACAAGTATTATATTCAGATGCGTGCACTTTATTTTCTATTAGAAGTTGAAAAATATACATGCAGACCAATTTTTAAAGATAATGTAAAATCTTAAAAGGGGGTATTTATAAAATTGTTGCTTCTAAAACTGTGAATATGTTGGAAGACAATATTTGTTTTCAATAATTACTTCAGGTATGTATTTCAGGCAAATATGAAAATTAGTGCTCTATTGCAGACATAGAGACCACAATGTGTAAAGAAAATTGTAACATTTTAGTAAAATTTGACTCTCAGAAATTGCCATTTTTCGCAAAAAGTATAATGTTCCCGTTTCCATGGTAACCAGAGCTGATTCATATCTTTTCCCCCTTGATTCTTCATATATGGCTTGAATACTAAAAAGGGTGCAAATATGAAGTAATTCTGAGACTATGAGTTTCCGACCTCTTCTTTAATTTTTTGGTTCTTACAGAGAATTGGTCTTAATTGCGAAGATGTTGATAACTGGAGGAATTAATCATTATTTGTAGATCTAGTGCGGCTTAATGTAGTAGTTGGTCGACTGGAATTTATTATTCATTTTGCACAATTTCTTCAACATGGTGGAATATTGGTGTCACAAAAATGTTTGATATGGCACTTAAAATGCGTACCTTTAAAAAGGAAGTGTTCAAGGAAATGACATGAATTTTACCAGACCACGTTGAAATTTACAGTCATTTTAAGAATTATATCTAGTTACCGTGACCAACATAATGTGCACATTTTTACTCATTTTATACTAGAACGGATGCTTGTTGTCTGCTTAGCATCTACAGAATCCCGAGATAATCCCATGCAGACTGTATGATTTGTTATACATGCTGTGAAATTCAAAATTCTAAAATTCTAAATTCATTTGCAGAAGTATTTAGTTTGCCATGAGCCATTAGTTTATCCTATAATAATCGACAAACTATTCCTTGAAAATGCTATTGGTATACAAGACTATTAAAACACTTGCTAGTTCTTCTCATTCGCTAGTTTTGATTCACCATGTACATGTAGCAATTAAATTACCACCTAGACTAGCCACTAGACTGATAATAAAGAATTTGTCAAAAAAAAAAAATCAACTTTTGTATTTTATACTTTTATTTTATGTAATAGTGACAAATGCCAGTCTATTTTTGAGATTTTCCAATAATAATGTCCATGTCTACTACAAATTCGAATACAGTTTTTCTGTACCCCATGCTTTTGTTTGTTTTTTTATAGTGTTTTATCTAATACATATCAGCCCAATCTTTCGTTAATTGCTTGTAGTGTACCATTATTGTGAATTAATGCATATGTTATCCCCCAAAAACACAAATGTTTAATATGTGCCTGTTGATAACCCGTTGTATGATTTAAAGGAGATCGTACTTTTAATTGCGCGTACGCGCGTTTAACTTGCAAAATGTTTAAGATTGTTTTTCTTGCTTTATTTTATGAAACTGTAAATATGAAAACAATGTCTGATAAAGATAATTGCAATATATAACCAACTCTTATATATTGTTCGAGTGTGGCTAAAAGTAGTGATATCTGCATATTTTACTAATAGGAAAAGTTTGTCATCCTTTATAGTGCATTCGAAAACTACGTAAATATTAATTATTGTCGGTTACTTATAGCGGAAACTCTATAAGACGGACATTTACTCTTCACGTTTATACTTTTACGAATATTATGAAATATATTCGAAACAACAAGGTTGAAAATTTCAGATGCTGCGATTTTTTTTCCATCCAAAACGAATTGTTACATATAAAGCATGTATTACTTCCAAACAAGTAAAATCCATCGAAACTTTGCTCAGTGTATGTAGTAGGGGAAATTTCGACGGATTTTACCTACTTCTTAAAGTGGAAAAGTGACACTTTATCTAGTACTTTGCTACTCGGTTTGGAAGCAAATCGCCATTTCTTTACTTGTTTCCTTCAAAAGGTCGAGCATATAACACGCTTAGAAATTTGGATATTAAGAAGTTGAATAAAGATTCTAATTGGAACATTAAAACATTTGAATAGGAAAAATTTAGAACAAATGGTGCCTTGTATATTTTTTATACACTGGCCCTGTGAAATAATGGAAGTATTGTCTTCTGAACAGGAAGCAAGTTACTATATCAAGTATCACTTTTCCTGTACGGGAAGTTGGAAAACTCCCATAGATTGTTTTCCCGGTACGCAATAACGAGTGCTATTTATTTTCGTTTCCTATATTGTGACTAAAAATAGTGTCAAAAAGTATGAAAACTTGATACACATAGCGAAGCCTTTGGAAATTCGGGTGTAAGATTCGGTTCAAATAAAAGGTTTATCAGACGATATACTCCTCCGCTTTTAATGTACTTGTGTTGTAAGGGATTTAGATGCGTTAGTTTTAGAAACAGTATATTTATATGGTATGGGCAATGTTTGACAAGAGACCTTAGCAAAAAGGAGGGGGAAAAGTCATTCCATAGAATTCCTAGCAGACAAGAAGAGGAACATATTAATATAAACGAGAAGAGGTTTTCTTGCATTATGTAATATAGGACGGTAGTTTCCACTGTTTAAACGTTGCTGTAGAATTATCTTGTAGGGTAAAGGCACTAACCAATTAGTAATACTCAAAACCGAATAAAACGCAATATTTTGATTATTGCAGTATAATTTTCAATTCAGAAAAAGCTTTTAATTACGAAATATGTTTTACACAAAAAAATAACAGTTTAACAATTGATTTTGCAGTTGTAAACAGTGCATAGATGACTATTTTTTCTTTTAATTATAACGTTACATCTGATCAATTAAAACAAAGTGAAAGACGGAGAAAAACTTTTATTTTTTAAGAAAAGAAAATAATGGGTTTTAATTTCCAAGAAATCTACCCAGGCCAATGTTAAAGAATAACTGATATTCTGAGTACGTTTCACCTTATGCCAGCTTGCAGAAATATTGTTAATTGTAAGAACAATATTTGTTTATACATGTATATGTTTATATATGAAAAAAAAACTCTTAATTAGCTATTTAATCTACGGTGTCGTTTATTTATTTTCAGTTAGTCCTACACCAGAAAATCTGTGCTGAGGCAAAAATCAAGTGCGAGTGAGTAATACTGTTCAAAGAGAATTAAAAGAAGACTTCGAAGAGCAAGACAATTTCGCAACAAAGTGAAACGTCATAATAATATGATGATATTTTACATGTAGATACGACTATTAAAACCGGCATTTTGATGTCTAAAACCTGATTCATCCAAAAGAATGAAAAGAAATAGAGGCATACGTTAAGAATATTCATGAATAATAGTGAAAAAAGATTAACAGTTCCAAGGGCAACGATTAATGTTTTATCTACAGTTATGGTCAAAAGAAACTGGCAGGTATAATTTTAAAGTAATCTGAACTGTTGTAGATATGACAACATATACATCTTACACCCAACGTACTACATCTTCTAGCAATGATTATAGTTACGACTATGGTGATGAGTACATGTATCCGGGTTACTCATTTGAGAGACCTGTTTACCTTTATCTTTGGGAAATTTTAGTAATTGTTATGGTCTTCCAAAACCTGCTTATCTTGTTCGTGTTTCTGCATAGAACAATGCGGAGCCCTACAAATGTTATCCTATCTGCGATAGCCATTTCCGATACATTAACGGGACTGGTTACTTTACCAACTTACATCATGGTGTTCCAGAGATACGATCCACTACCAGAGTTAGATCAGGATAACTTCGTGAACCAGTCTCAGCAGATATTAACCCAACAAAATGAAAACATTCCATTCATAGATTATCCAAATACATCGAATTCTTACCGAACAACAAACGATATTGAATTTCCGAAGTACATTGTTAGTGTCACCGGAAGCTCAATTCGATTTTTCACAACGAGTACAAGTGCAATAGTCAGTGGTAACAAAACAATGTCACCAGCAGTTTATTTCGAATTGACACTTCCACCGGTTGACGGATATACGCTCAGTAAGAGTCTTTGTCGTGGATTTATGATCTCAAAATATTTTTTGTCGAAATCATTCCATACTATCTCAATCTTTTTGACATTGTTCCTTGAAATTCAGAGATATGTTTCCATGGCATACCCTTATAGATATGAAACATGTTTTAATAAGTTTAAAATTGTGAATATCTATTGTATTTCTGCATTCGTTTTGTGTCCGTGTCTCCACGGATATCATTTGAGGAATGAAAAGGCAGTTAATGGGCTATGTCAGTGGGAACTTACAGGAAGTGGATGTGGGAGAGATTGTATTTATTTATGGATAGCGTTTTTATTGAGACATTTTATTCCATGTGTAACTCTTGTGATATTTACACTTCTATTTATACGTGAACTCAGAAAGGGCGAGAAAAACTTTCGACGAATGGATAGTCATTCGTTACAGTATTCAAGAAGGGTCCAAGAAAATCGGCGTATTACTTTTATAGTAGGTGCTGTTGTTATTGTTCGACTTATTCCTGAAATACCATATAGCGTTTTTCTGTTATACAATAGCATAGACGTGACAGTTAATATGGGGAAAGGCATAGATCTTGAAACAAACAGAATCTTCCATTTGTGCTACGAAATATGCCTTGTAACTTCATTTCTAACTAACTTTTATATCTACTTAATTGTCAATAAGTCATTTCGAAAACGCCTATATCGAACATTTATTTTACCTATCAGGAAACGCTTAAATGACTCATTGCCATTTCATGAATTGCAATCATGGAATCATTCACGGAAGGCTCAAGTGAAAAGGGAAGCCTCAGTCAAACTAGGAGAAGATAATGAAATGAAAAATATGCAGCCCGACGTTTCCAACAAACTTGTAAAGTTCTAAAACCTCATAGTTCAAAAGTGTGTCAGGTATACTTATTATAAATACACATTGTTAGATATTTTCAAATGAATTGCTAATTGTTATATTCTCATGTTTGTAAGCCACAACGAACATATCATTGTTTAACTTTGAAAGCGCATTTGGTGAGTTCTGTTAAAAAAATTCAAACATGTTTGCAACTTCATGTCTACAATCTACTGATATTTGTTTTAACTATTCCCATTATATGGAACGATACACTCAAACGTGTGTGTGTGTGTGTGTGTGTGTGTGTGTGTGTGTGTTCGGGTTTAACGTGTTTTTCAACGATTTGTCAGTCATATAAACGACGGACACTCGAACGTAAAATAATGTTTGAACAAATAAATATAAAGGCGACTCTTTTCTAAGAATGTTTAATTTCAGAGAGCGTATTCACGTTTTCCCTATTCTGATGTAGTGGAAACTTCAAAACTCTTCTTGTCAGAAACTGATGTGGCATGACTTTGACCCGGGGAGACGAAGGAGGGGGTTACGGGTACATCAGCCTGGCTCTTTCTCCTGGCCTGACTTGCCTGAAGGCTTGCAGGTTCATTGTGTGTATTAGTTTTGTGTGTTATGGTGGGGTGCACTCCAAGGTGACGTTGGCACCCCATCCACCTCTATGTTTGGAGGGGAGGCCAAGGGCAGGGTTACGTCCGGAACCGCAGTAGCTCAGGAGTCAGATGTAATCCGGGCAGCCCGCTAACAACCGTCCTCGTCAGGGTGTGCAACCGTTGGGACTGACACCAAGGTTTCCAACCTGGGTCACTGACTTGCCAGTGAACCATTAAGGGAAGGCAGTTAGTTGTCTCCCTGGGACTGTATAAAACTTAGGGGTTTAGCCCCCGTCTGCAGCCAATATTCCGCCACAAGGTTTTACTATATATTCTGAATAAAAGTATTGATGTCAAACAATTAAAATCTTGTTTATTTGTTGGTTCTGGTTGCACATGTATGTGCCTGTGGGACACACTGTGGAAATCAGTCAAATGATTGTCAAGAGTCAGAGTATTGAGTTTGTTCCCAAGAACTATATATGTTATTCTCCCTTTGTCTGGTAGAAAAATCTGTGTATAGTGATCCCTCTTTGTCCGTCTTATAGTTTTTGGTTTTAATACTAGAAGTATGGGATTTAATTATAAACAAATGTTGCTTTGACGACAATTTACTACAAATGTTCAATTATCCAGGTACCACAAAAATGGCAGCCGGGAATAAAACACCATATATTGGTCGTAAAGTGTATTTTGACTCGGTGTTGTTTATCATTTGTCCGTTGAGAACGTGGATTCCATTCCATGCACATGTATAAAAGAGTGCCACTTAAGCCGGGGCTATGGGCGTACGAGATGTAACACAATTCTTTAACCTCTCATGAAAAAATTCAATCAATAAAATCTGTAAAAAGATCCTTTGGAAGCAAAGAATGCAACCAAACAGAAAAATAGCAGACTCGGTTTGATTGAGTCTGCTCATGAGAGGTAATGAAATATGCAACACCTCTCATGCTCCCTAGCCCCGGGCCAGCGGAACTTTATTACACATCAATTGCATAGACTCCATGATCCCAAAGGACCAGGAAATATAAAACATATCTGCTATTGTCTGTCTGGTTGCATTCTATGCATCCACATCTTACAGATTTTATTATATATCGTTCCCACCATTCAAGTTCTGAAAAGAGAAAGAATTTTCACTCGGTGTTGCTTTAAAAGCAATTTTAGTTTAACAAAGCTTACAAATATTACTGAATACTCACAAAATAGTTAGACATGTCCCATTTAATCTCACCGAATCTGTAAGTCTCAACAAATACTTTTTAACATTTCTTAAAGTCTTCGAAGGGAATACTTTCCTGTATAATGAAATATTAAAGTTTAGGTAACAGCAGGCACAAAAGCACAAATGAACGATCGTTGAATTATTCACCGCAATTCATAATCCTTAATGAAATTAATAGGTTAAAAGCGTTGATATTCTCTGATGAAGATGAAGAAACCTTAATTGTGCTTCCAATTATCTTCATCAACATTATTGCATATAACCATTTAATATCCATTATAGGTCATATGGCGAGTTTCCATCTTTGATGGTGGAGACAGACCCCAGATGCCCCTCCGTGCATTATCTCATCACGAGCGGGCACCTGGATAGAACCACCGATCTTCCGTAAGCCAGGTGGATGGCTTCCTCACATAAATAATTAAACGCCCCGAATGAGGTTCGAACCTACATCGGTAAGGGGCAAGTGATTTAAAGTCAGCGACCTTAACAACTCGGCCACGGAGGCTCCTATTCCATATCTAGTTATCTATAAAAAGGACAACTGTTTCAAAGCAAACAATTTAAGACAACGCCCGATACATAAAGTATCTAATAAATTCAATTTCCCAATAATACGAAACATTCGCTTCATGATATGAATAAAAAGTGTTTTAATATTAGATGCTGATTGAAAATGACAGCGATATCTTCTAAATTCTTAGGAATAATATTCAGATAAATTCTTGAAATAAACTGTGTTTCTCTGATTGAATATTCATACAAACGATCATGAGGACTAAAGGCTATTTCCAATCATATCAAAGTTATGCAATAAAGCCATGCTATGCTATTATATTTAGAGCTCCGATAAGATCATATACACATTTTAATTCAGATGTGATACTGAGTAGCTTTACATGTTACCTGATTGACCTGATTGAAAATCTGCAAGACAAATATGAATAAACAATTAAACTATTCACCTCATATATTGCTCATTTGTATCGTTTTCTTGTTCTTAGCCTTCCAAAGGTTAAAAAGCAGTGCAGAAAGAAGAAATTCCGATTTCTTCAATATCAAAGTGGTATGACACCATTAATTACTTTATAGACATTTGCTGTGTTTGTAAGCCGATTTCACGTTTCACGTAAGAAACAAGCAATTGTTACTGTGCGGTGTTGTTATTTTCATTCATAATTCTGCATGTCTGAATAAACGCAAAATTGGAAACCTTTTTACTTGAGGTAACTGGCAGCGGGTGTAACGTTCTAATTTAAAGACTAAATATATATCATACGGAGGTCTTAGATCGGCCTGATACTTACAGATACATTTATATATCAAGTGAAAGCAATATGTAAATTTTGAGGGATTTCAATAAAACCTTCACCATGAGACATTATTCTGCGCGCAAAAATGTGATTTTCCCATAGAAAACTTGATTGAGGTCCATATGTTTCAAATCTGTCTAGTAAAAGTTCAAGCACTGTAGTATATCTTGATTGGTTTAATCAAATTCTACATTGTAGAAAGACGAATCTGATATTGCAGACCCGCTTTAAGGTACGGTCGAACATCTACAGTTCATGGTTTGCGATGTTTTTCCCAGAGCTGACAACGGCACAAAGCTTTGCTTTGGTTTGAAAATCAAGATGATCTGTTTCGCTGTAATAAACTATTGGAGGGATGGAATTCGCTGCTACTTTTAACCTCACAATCAGTAATACATAAACGATATCTGAGGTGTCAAAAGAATTGCACAGATTTACAAGGAATCAGCTAGAAATCTGAGTAAATTTAATGATTTTACTTTAAGAATGTCAATGGTTTTGTACATTTGCATATACAGTACAACCTCTACTTAATTCGCTTCTGAAAAACAAACTCCTTCCTATAAAGCCAAATATTTTCTTATTATATAAAATCATATCAGACAAGAAGATACATGTATTAAAAGACTTTCTTGTGGTGTTTATACTAGAGAGGTTGCACTGCACACCAGTTTTGGTAAAATATTCGTCAACGAATGTAAATATAATAACGACCTTAAGGAAGTGTTAAGTAGAATTTGATTATATGGGAGTTCTCGTTTAATTTCTATATTTCTTGTTATAGACTTAATCATAAAATAAGCCGCGCCATGAGAAAATCAACATAGTGCATTTGCGACCAGCATGGATCCAGACCAGCCTGCGCATACGCGCAGTCTGTACAGGATCCATGCTGTTCGGTTTCTCTAATTGCAAAAGGCTTTGAAAACGAACAGCATTGACCCTGACTAGACTGCGCGGATGCGCATGGCTAGTCTGGGTCAATGCTGGTCGCAATGTACTATGTTGGTTTTTTAATTATGCGGCTCAAATAATAAAATTGTTCATAATTTTCACATGAACTACTTTCATTTTAGCGTCCATACGTGAAATTAACAGTTTCTATGAATGCATGGTATTTCCGCTAGAAGAAACGTAACACTCACGGTAACAGTGACACATTCTATTATAAGTCAAGCAGGCAGAACCCGAACCTTCCGCAAGCACGAAGATAAATCAATTTTGCTAACAAAACTTACTATCTTGGTTACATTGTACATTAGTTAATTTGAATATTGATTCCACCAATTTGATGCAAGACTGTCTGCATGACTGATCCTGACGAGGTTTGTAGTGAACATTATTTACGTGAATTTGCTTCTAATATTTTAAGGTTAAGGTTTGCCCATGCATTTTTGTTTGTAAACATCTATGACTACTCTGTTATAAAGGACTAAGTTCTTAGAACTTGGTTTGTCTTATTGGATATTGTTCACATTTTTATAATTATGCTATCCATTTTGAAGGTTCTGGGTCAAGAGGTTCTCATGTTATTTAGGGGTAACAGCTTTTAATGTTTAGGCCCATGTTACCTTGATCTTTGACTTATTGTACCCACTTCCCTCCGCTTCTCCAAATCAACAACAACAATAATAATAGGCGTCATCTATTTCATAACCTAACCTTGCTGTCAAGTTTGAAGGTTTGAAGGTTCTGGGTCATGCGGTTCTTAAGTAATTGGGCGTAGTCAAGTTCAGGCCTCTGTGACATTGATCTGCAGACAAAACACAAATTGTTGGCAAATAATTTTACCCTTGATCATAGTTCCAGAACCGTTCAAACAAGGCAGGAGGAATGCATAGTTTTGATTAGACTTTTCATGAATTTATATTTACCAGACATAGTTTCTATCCATTGTACCAATACATCAATTATACGATACTAAATGTTCTAAATAATTTTGATTTCCTCTTTAGAAATCTCATTTTTAATAATAATACGAGGGTAAGTCAATAAATTCTGTAACCAATGGTCTGTCTTAGAAACAATTGTTCATAACGGCATGGGAGTATCATGTACAGTCTTCCTACACCACAAAGCACTGCAGCGCAAACATTTACTTGTTTAATAAGTTTTGTTTGTTTGTTTTAGGTTTAATGCCGTTTTTCAACAGTATTTCAGTTAATGTAACGGGGTAGGGGTAGTTAATCTGATTCTGTACCAGTGCAAATCTGTTCTGCCAACTTCCCCACATGAATCAGAGGTGGATGGCGAATGATTTCAGACACAATGTATTTTATCAAATCGTCATGGAGAACATACTGCCCGCCCGGGGATCAAACTCGCGACCCCGCGATCCGTAGATCAGATTCACGCTCTTCCTACTGAGCTAAGCGGGCGGGTATTAGTTCAATATGTAGCTCGTCTAGAAAGGAATGGCACGTTTTACAGAACTTCAACAATCTAGCTCATTCCGCAAGAAAGAGAAAACCATCTAGGTCATTAAGAAGTTAAGAGCACGTTCTATACAAGTTCATCAATGTAGCCCGCACGCTTTGTAGAAGTTCAACAATCTTGTCCAATCTTTTAAATACTTATTTGGAAATTCAGGTTAATTTTCACATTCTTTTACTCTGGCTAGATAATGATTTGTCCTATGTTTGAAGGAGTTATTGTTCAAGATTTATGAAAATGTAAAATGTTTCAGTGAATGGATTGTTCACCGTCATAGAAAATGAAAAGAAATATTGCACATAACATTCTTCTGTTCTTAAAACAATAATTATTATTAAAAGCGCTCACCTCCAGATTTGACTAAAACTATTTTTTTCTCTCAAATTGAAGTTTGGTCATATTATGAACATTAGAATATGAGTTTTGGTTTCTAAAATATTATAAAAAAAATTCAAATCAAGATAAAAAGATAACCGCATCGGCAATCGAACCCCGGACCAACGCGGCAATAAAGACATTTTCCCGTCGTCGTACCGAAACATAAAAAGGTCAAAACATTTTTACCCATAATGAGTTAAATGATTTATTGAAAAAAAATCATTAACACCCGGTAAAATAAAGACAGCATGAGTCTTTTACTAGATAGCACTCCAAAATTGTGGCGAATTTTCTGAGCAATATGATAGGTTTAGCCGAGACGTTCACATCTCGATAAACCCCTTTATTCATGCGCGTATTCAGCGTTGCGTCAGTTCCGAAACCGACAGCAGTAAATTTGAAAAAAAAAATCGATAACTTTCATATTTCTAAATGAAACATATAAGTGTGAGCACTCAATTTCTTAGGACATTTCCTATCGGTTGATCATAATTCCGATTCAATATATGATAAAAAAAGTTGTTTTCGAAATGTTTGGCACAGAGAGCAAATAATTAAATAAAAGGAATTATCGGCAGTTCACAAGTACATGAAGACGAACCATTTATTCCTATAATATATGTGTTACGCGCGTCGTGAATATTGATTGAATTTTGCAGTCTTTTAATGTATGTGAAAGTATTATATATCACCCATGGGAGATATGAAAAATATTGCATGCGCAGAAAACCAAAATAGCATTGTTTCGCATGTGATATTAAATAACGGATCATATCACATGCGCAGAAAAGAAAATAACGACTTTGTGCATGAGATATTAAATCACAATGGAACATAATATATTATTCAAGTTAAACTAATAGGAACTTTGCATTGGCCATTTATGTGAGGTAAAATAATTCAGATGATCACATTCCAATATATTTTAAACCAATATATATCCCCTCTTAAATACGTCTAGAGTTCTAACGAGTTACACGAGTAGCTGTAAAATTAAAGTAACGGTAGATTTCCCGGAAACACTCTGTACAGCAAATAACGACCAGAGTCATACATCGCAAAGGGCATACATCGCAAAGGCCATACATCGCAAAGTAATTTGGATGTTGCAGTCCCACCAGGTTCCTGGTACACAAATCAGGTTTTTTTTTATAAAGCTGATTGATAACATCAATAAACAGCATCCCATTTGAAGCTGAATTCACATCAAATATTTATAGATTTTAGTCATGTTATCTGGATGGTATTTGCTGACATTATAACGTGTGGAAAAGTTCGCTGTCATGAAAATGATCATTTAAGTAACTGGCACAACTGACAAGAAAGGAGATATACAAAACCTTCAGATCATAGACCAGTGTCTTTTATTGCTGCTTTATCATATAAACATATAGATGTCTTACATCATGAACCATCTAGATAACAACAATTTTCAAAATATTTAAATCAATCCAAACGTCAAGAGTACTGGGCCTCGTCAAAAGGAACCTTAGACATTGTATATCAAATTCAAAGGAATGGGCTTATTATTCACTAGTTAGGTTTTTAGATCAGAGTATAGTTCCCCAGTTTTGAATCCGTATCAAAAGATTACAAAGAATCACATCAAGATTAAACTAGCCTTTTAATTACAGAATCCAGGAAGTGTCAGCAGCTTGAAAGGAAATTTCTTGGGCAGCACAGAAATTCATCTGGCGAAATTCTAATGTACAATGTCGGACTTTTCTGAGAACAGTTAGAAAGAACTAGTGTGTACTAAAAACGTTATTCTAGCATAAAACTGTTTAAACAGTTTTTGTCACCTTTCGGGGGTGTATCAACAGAAGAGAAAACGTGTCTTAACAGAGACATTCTCGCGCTCACGTGTTGTTAAAACATTTTTTTATATATGCGCATTCCGTGGAAAAGCGTAAACATATAGCGGCCCCAAAACGGATGATTCAAAAAGGAAAAGACGTTACCTTGGAAAAACAACTCATGGAAATTTAATGACGTTGCGGTATAACGTATTCAGTTATTAGTTTTTGCGCGTTTAATGCTAGAATAGCGTTAGCGCATGTTCATTTCGTGTTTTAACATCTTCAGAATCCCTCGGAATATGTTGGTTTACTCGCCCTGCCGGGCTCGGGCACAAACCAGTCCTTCGAAATTCTGCAGATATTATAACACACACAAAAAACAACAAAAAACAACAACATGAGCTATCACTACATTCTTGTAAGGCGCACGTTTGAACAACAAACAAACTTACCAATGTATAGCACAGTTTTACAGCTAACAACACTTAACCTCGAGCAAGACGTCTGAAGCCAGACAAAGCTAAGTATCTGCTGTGAAGTTGTTAAACTTAATTTGCTAGTAATAGTATTTTAGCAAATATTCAAATAGTCAAAGAATGTCAAGATATTTTTGTTTCTTTGAAATTATGCTCTCAGTTTACAATCTAATGAATAAATTTACATTAATCAAACTACATTAAATCCTGTACCAGTCAACCGTTAAATAACATGATAGAGTTCTGATTTATTTTATAATTCAAAGATAGTTTTCCTTTCGAAACTTGCTACTATGATAATACATCAGACAAAATATTGATGCCTCAAAACAAACTACGCGTATATGTTTTGTTATGAAGCGGTAAGTAGCTTTACAAGAATGGAGAGGTTACGCCGGTTGTATGTACATACATTGTACTCCTAAGTACTCATAATGATCTTCGTTACAAGGAAGCGTACATGAACGATATCCATGCAAGATGAATCCATTAAAATACGAAGCACGATATATAAACTGCAACAAATATTGCCAAAGTATCCGAATTGTTAGTACTATTTTAGTGGAGTTCTATGGGATTTATGGCTCACCATACAACCTCTCTCGTAATGAAACAAACACACGTGTGTGACAAGTGTCATTAATGTTTTCAACAAAATGGAGAATATCACATATCTACAAATTAATTGTTTCATGTGGCTATAAGCTTAAAAGTGCAAAAATCATGAGATTTCCGAATAAGGAGATGCAAGGGGTGCTAGGGCTTACCAATCATGAATAGCCCGGGTCCTTTCATGTAGTCTTTTCAATATTCAGGCCCCATGTTCTCAAAACAATTTTTGTGTCAGCTAAGTCTGATAATGAATCTTAAAGTTCTTTTTTATAATTTCTCGTCTAGTAATATTTCCGCTAGCATGTATTCACTCTGTATTATCCCCGTAATTATTATTATACTATTATAACAGCATTATTAATATCATCCATGATAACGATCATTTTAGAACATGTTACTTTAATAAATAAAACTAACACTATTATAGTAACTGTTACAAACTTTTACATACTATACTGTACTGTTTTAGTTAACAAAATGCCATATTTGCTGTGAATTAATATCATATCTTATTATTTATTATTCCCACTTAAGATCATGTTATAAGTGTGTAATGAGTTAACAGGTGACATATAGGCCCATTGGGCCAGGTGTTGTGAAGAGTCATCATTTATTGTAATATGTATGTACTGTATATAAAACATGTCACGTTATTAAACAGTTACTTACTTACTTTACTTTGAAGTATAGTAATCAGAGATTGATATAGTCAGAACGCATTACGGAGGTGTGTTACAATTATTATATATAAATAACATTTTCCCGTATATTTCTTAAACGAATGCTTTTATCACAGCGTAGTAACATTACAGCATTTCCGGAATCATACTTTCAATCCGCATACAAAAAGTCTCCATTTGTACTCTTCCGCAAACAGAAATATCCATTTACACAGAAATCGTGCAAATAACGAATGATGTGATGACCGTTAAAGATAACCTAGCCAGCGTAATGAAATGTCATTTCAGCTCGGATAATTTTAGAGGAAGGAATTAAAGCAGAGATTGTCGAAGAATTTCAACAGGTTTGTTTTACATTTTTAAATCCATTCAGAAATAGTTTTGTTTAAATAAGAAGCAATATATTTCAAAAATTGGAAACAGATTTAAAAAAAAAAATGTTTCAGCTTGAGATTTTTAACCATATTGATTTGATTAAAAGTGAACCAGTCAGTGAGAGAAGCGTCGTTGCACAAACTTTTATAAACATACACAATGATTTTATATCACTAAAATGACAGGTATACTAATTGAAAATTATTACCTAATCGTATAATACATAAATGTCTCGAAAACATTATTCATAAACATTTTACCAAAGACAATTTTCAAAACGTTTCGAAATTTATATATTTAGGAATATTGATTATCTTTGAATCAAAATAATCTAAAATTGATCACTGTCTTTGCTATAGTAAGAATAGAACTAGAACAAACATACTTGTCCACTCTGGTGGTGGAAATGTCATCTGGACGTTAAACAGAGAAGTATACATTTCTAAATAAATGAAAAGATGCCATTTCGGCTTTAAATTCTTAATGTTTGAAAATAGATAAAGATTGTTTCGGAATTTCCGCTTATTGCTGAAAACTGAACGGGTCTAAATTTCTTAAAATGCTTGATTTACGGTGATGGATGAAAGAACAAGCACCTAATGAACCATTCAATTATGGTTGACTGTATGTATCAGGAACGTGACATTGGCGTTCAGTCTTTAAATTTTGCCACACCTCAGCAAAGAACTATTGCATGTAACAGGAACAAAATGGGAAATACAGAAATTCATAGCACTCAGGAGTGATAGTTTTACACCATGTGTTATATGTATGCAGTCTAGATGCGACATATTTTATGCGTGTTTACGTTCGTGATTGAAAAAAATAAAAGAAACAACTTGACCTGTATTTAGAGATTTTTCTACTAATATTTGAGCCGCGCCATGAGAAAACCAACATAGTGGCTTTGCGACCAGCATGGATCCAGACCAGCCTGCGCATCCGCGCAGTCTGGTCAGGATCCATGCTGTTCGCTTTCAAAGCCTATTGCAATTAGAGAAACTGTTAGCGAACAGCATGGATCCTGACCAGGCTGCGCGGATGCGCAGGCTGGTCTGGATCCATGCTGGTCGCAAAGCCACTATGTTGGTTTTCTCATGGCGCGGCTCATATATGACGTCATATTGCTTGTACGTTGAGGATATTTCTTTACTAAATTTTCATAAATGTCACAGTAACTTGCGGAAAATAAGACAAAAATGGATTTCAAGGTAAACCGACGTCTGTTACAGGACTGGACTTTTGTAGGAAAAAACGATGTTTAACCAAAACCACACAAGTATTTTCTTCATGATTTCTATACAAATTGTCTGCTCATTTGTTTATGATATCAGTTTGCTAAGTTCTTGAGTAAGGCAACAAGAAATCTATTGACAAAATGTTAACCTTCTCTAAGGTAATCAATCGCATGGTAATTAAGTACAAAACAAAGATTGTATTGCTATATAATGCCTAAAACATGCTGATTTAGAGTAAATAGTGTATTTGCTTGGAATAAAGAGAGAAAAAACAAAACGGTTCCATCCGTATTATTCTAAATGGACAAAAATTGGGCGTTATTTTCGCGTTCTAACGAACACGTGATTTTTTTTTCTTGATACTATCATAAAATCATTAAGTGCTTGGATCTCCATTGTAAAAGTGTTCGGAGAAAATGAACTCTTAAGAAAGATGTATTATTTAAAGGACGGATTTACGTGTCCCGTATCATACTGATTCATATCAATGAGATGTGATGGTTTGAGAACATTTACGAAATGTAGGAATACATATTTGATAAACAATTTACGTGTACAACTTTCAACAACAACAACAAAGTCGCTCATAACACATTATATATGAAATTATAGATAATTCTCTTAGTATTTATTCATTATATCGTTTATAAATTCGTTAATACTGATCTGTGATCATGTTCATAGATTTTCAAACTTGAGGAAATGGGAATTGTACTGACCTTGTATCCAGCTTAATGTCGGCCTGTTACTGTGTAGTGTAACATGTTTTGCAATTGTACAAGAAAAAAGTTTACTTTTGTTTTATTTATGACTGTTCTATTACTTTCAGTTTCTACAACATCAAGTCAGAGGAAACGAACAATCATGAGTGAGTTTAGTCCCTGTTCTATAGACGAGAATGAAGACTGAAAAACTGTTGGTGAATGTTGCCATTCTAAGTGAAAAGAAATGTGTTTTCGATAACGGATGCAAAGAGGCACATCCTGTATACTGTGTGTCACGAGCACCTGAAATGTCTAGAACCTGATCAACAAAAATAACGGAAGTAAAAAAATGACAGGATAGATTTTAATTAATTTTTGAAGAACAAACTGAATTTCTTATCAAAATTTAGATAAAATTCAAGAACTATCATAAAAAATGTAAAAGCTGGACATCTAAATGGTAATATAGAGGAATTCAACGTCAGCTGTTCGGATATGATTGCTTATACCACTGACGAAGTAAGTACGGTACCATTCGATATTAATTACACTTATGACTATGGAGATGAATACATGTATCCGGGATACTCGTTTGAAAGACCAGTTTACCTATATCTTTGGGAAATTCTAGTTCTTATAACGTTCTTCCAAAATCTTCTAATCTTGTTAGTATTTCTTCATAGAACAATGCGCAGCCCAACAAATCTCATTCTATCAGCGATAGCTATTTCCGATTCCTTAACCGGACTGGTTACTATACCAACTTACATTATGGTGTTCCAGAGATACGATCCACTACCAGAGTTTTATTACGATAATAATATCGTGAACCAGTCTCAAGAAATATTTAATCAACAGAATAGAAACACAATCTTCAATCTATATCAAAATTATTATAACCAGTCAGCTGAAGATACTGATTATTTGGACACCTACTTCAGTGTAACTCAAAGCTCTGAAATGAGTTCCAACGCAACAGCGAGTTGTAACAAAATACTGTCATCAACAGCTTACCTTTCACCAACACTACCACCAGTAGACGGATATATTCTCAGTAAGAGTCTTTGTCAAGGATTCATGATCTCAAAGTACTTTTTGTCGAAATCGTTTCATACAATTTCGATCTTTCTTACATTATTCCTAGAAATACAAAGGTATCTATCAGTGGCACATCCCTATAGATATAGAACTTGTTTTAATAAATTCAGGATTGTGAAAATTTATTGCATTTCTGCATTCGTTTTATGTCCATTCCTTCATGTGTATCATTTGGGAAGTGAAAGGGCTGTAGGAGGGCTTTGCCACTGGGAACTTACAGAAGCTGGCTGCGGGTTAGATTGTATATATTTATGGACAGCGTTCATAGTTCGGCATTTCATTCCGTGTGTAACACTTGTAATTTTTACGCTTTTGTTTATAAACAAACTTATGAAAGGAGAAGAAAATTTCCGAAGACTGGACGGTTACTCGTCTCAGTATTCAAAAAGGGTCAATGATAATCGACGTATTTCTTTTGTAGTTACTTCTGTTGTTATTGTTCGACTGGTTCCCGAGATACCGTATATCATTTTACTACTGTACAACAGCATAGATGTGACTGTTAATATGGGTAGAGATATAGAGCTTGAAAACAACAGAATGTTTCATATGTGCTATGAAATATGTCTCGTGTTATCGTTTCTCACTAACTTCTATATATATCTAATTGTCAACAAGTCGTTCCGCAGACGTTTGTACCGAACATTTATTGAACCGGTCCTGAGGCACATGAGGGATGCACTTAGTTTTACGAGGTCGCGTGTTTATCTTCTACTGGGGAAGCATAGATCAGTGAAGCCAGGGAAGAAGTAAGACAACATGGAACAATCGGAGACAAAGTTAGTGGGTGGAGTTGCAAAATTGTTGCGTGCACCTTTTATGTACTTTTGAAATCTACAATGATGCACTATGACATCCTGAACCTAGTTTTAAAATAAATTTCCACTTTCGCTTGTCACTTTTTCACAATAAAAATGACAATATTTTTCGGTAAAAAGTATTTTCAATCTGTCTGCCTGTTCTCGTGATATAGGATTGAAGTACTAATCAATCAATTAAACATGCATTACTTGGAAGTTATTGTACTATTACCTGATACCTCGTTATGATTATGGCAGACAGGCTTTTATAACGTGTAGCAACAAACATCACGATTGGTTCGTATTTAGGATGGTGATCAAGATAACGCTTTAAACCTGGCACGTGGCATAGTAACAGTGGAATTATAATTGAACATTCACTTTGATGAAAGACTCGTTAGATTTTATAATTCTAATTCTGTACTATGCAGCATAGTAGTTAAAACATAAATCAATAAAATGCTAGAAATAAATATACTAGACTAAAGTATGTCTATTTCGTTTTAGAATGATATGAAGTAAATTATTCCATGCAAGTACACCTACCCATCATAGACAAAAACGCATACCGTCGAGGAAGTTTGGTTGGAGCTAAATACCTGATATGTGTAAAAAAAAGACATGAGACTGATCCTTTTCAGCCGTAAAATACTTAAATTTACCTGTACCGACTGAGTAAGGTTAGGGCAGTTCAAGCAGTACACATGAGCCGTGCCATGAGAAAACCAACATAGTGGCTTTGCGACCAGCATGGATCCAGACCACCCTGCGCATCCGCGCAGTCTGGTCAGGATCCATGCTGTTCGCTTTCAAAGCCTATTGCAGTTAGAGAAACTGCTGGCGAACAGCATGGATCCTGATCAGACTGCGCGAATGCGCAGGCTGGTCTGGATCCATGCTGGTCGCAAAGCCACTATGTTGGTTTTCCCATGGCACGGCTCATATTGCGATGTAGCAATCGCAACCTCTCCACTTTATTTACAAACTTTCTATTGTTGGCAATGTTCGATCAAAATCTACTCGAGAACTCATCATTTTACTTCTCTCTAATCCTGATTGGTTACAAGTTTATTACCCTTATCTATAACAAATCATGATTCGCTCTTGCTTGCAAGCTTTCTGTTTCACGTAAACAGGTGTGTACGTGATTCGCAATGAAAACATATTTGTAAGTAATTAGCATTGATATTGTCCACAAGTATTGACCTAGCACTCATGAATATTGCGTATATTTCCTTGTTTTCCTTCTAGAGATTTTCCCCCCAAAATGGAAGAGAAAATACGACTTCAAATTTCCATACACTGTCCCTCATAAGAAGAATAAGTTAATGATTTCAATTGACATTCCAGACGACCCTTACTAAGAAACAAAGATAATTATGCACAAAACACAGAAAAACATGGTAAAAACTGACATTTTAAGCAATAGATCAATATTTGTTAGAGCCTCCTCACAGTGAAAACAAGTCAGATGTCGGTGGATTGTCACAACTTATACGTAAACTAATATTCGATGTCCAGACCTACATAATAATACAACTATTGGAAAACAAATATAAAAAAGACATTTGGTATCGTCTCGTTGTGCGGACAAAATGCTTGACAGCCGATCTTGAGGTTGTATGTTCGGGTCCTCTGTCTGACTGTATATTTTTTTTCTTCAAATTTTATCTGCAAACAAGGAAGAAAATCACCACCATGATGTTAATAAACTTACCATGATTTTTTGGGGTTCGTTTGTTGAATGAAATGCACTTTCATTCGATATTTTTTTTTTGTATAAGTAGGTGACCAGATGACGAAAATGCCGAAAAAAATATCAAGACCATTTTTGATAAAAAACATATTACTTGTCAGCAGCGAATCGAATTGTTTCCAGGATCATCCAGGACTGGACAAATGTAAGTTCGTGTAATGAACAATTAGCAACTTGTGTATGTTTACGAAATAAAGAAATCGTCAAATAATCCAATACTTTAACAGAAATAAAAAAAATGAACCAAGATACATCAAATAAGTAAAAGAAATAAGAAGAAATATCGATTTAAATTACACCACATTGAATTCAGAATTGTCTGCCTGAAGTGAACTGAAACCCGTGCTTCCAATGTATATTAAGCTACATGTCACGTGACTCAGATCTATGTTTACTCCCGATGTACCTAAGGAATTGAGAATGAAAGTAGGTGAACATTTATTTCGTTTCGGTATATATCATGTTTAAAAATGTATTACACAAACAACAATTTATACTCAAACTACATAAGCAGGCTAGGAATAACCAAAAACTCGAGTAATTCTAACTTATTCATTTGAAAAAACTGGCTTGATACACAATGCTAAATGTTATTACAGGTAACATATCTTGAAGTAATTTAAAGTATAAGCCTGGTGTAATCGAGTAAGTCTGCTATAATCTTTCTTGGGGACGAGGCTTTTAATGTATAGCCGAATGCCATAAAAGAATCTCCGCTGCCGCATTCAACTAAGACACATACAGTTGGAGGGAGAAGGTTCTGTCCAACCTTTACCAATATGTCTGCAATGTGTCTAGATTGTATACATTGGTATGAGCAGCTTTACCTCTGTTTTATCTGCATTCAGCTTCAGCATGTTTTAATTCTTCCATGAGATGATATAGGCGAGGCAAAAACGCGACACTTCAAGATATAGCTTTGGCTTGAGAGACAGGTACGATTGGGAGTCGTCAGCATAGAACTTGGGCAGTCCGTGAAGTCTGCGTCTTTCGCCCTATGGTTTAATGTACATCAGGTAACCAAGGACCGATCTCTGAGATACACTATATCTTATCAGCATGTTAACATTATAAATCTTATGGTACCTGCCATAAAGACAAACAGACATGCATGCATGTGCATTTGTGTGCGCGCATGTGTGTTTTCGGGTTTAGTATCTTTTTCATCATTTTTTCAATCATATAAACGACATGGCCTACTTGTAGCAGTGAGCCCATTGCCCAACTTTCAAGTTTTGCTTCACTGGAATATCACACCGTAGACATATGATATCCCACCCAGTCACATTATACTGACACCGGGCTGACCAGTCCTAGCACTATCCTCTTAAAGCTGAGCGCAAGCGAGGCAGCTGCAAGTACCATTGTTTTACGTCTTGGTATGTTACGGCCTGGGATCGAACCCACGACCTCCCGCACTCGAAGCGGGCGCTCTACCACTAAGCTACCGAGGCGGTGCATGTGTTTTGTGACGCCAACATGGCTTCCAAGGCGATGTTACAGTATTTGGTTGGAATGGGTCGCTTTATGATTTCGGAGAAAGAAGTATTGAGAGAGTGATCAGATGATTGTTATTTTTGACGAGTGTCGAGTGTAACTACTTGTTTTACGTTGTTTAAGGAATTCATAAAAATTAAGTGCATTCGCTTTCCGACAACGTTGAGCGCCGCGCACATTATCACGATTGCCTCGGTAAATGGTTTGCCAGTAAATTGTTGGGAGAAAGGTAGAATTGTTTCAGCTTTTTCTAAAATTAGGGTACATAGTTAAAATTTATGTTATTAAGAAGTCGAACATCGTTTCACAAAATGATGGTAAATAACTTTACCATTTACCTTTACCATTCAATATTATTTTATATTAAATACTGCTAGATAAAGTCATTCCATGTTTGATTATCGTTTTACGTCAATTACTCAATATCAACTGAATGTCAGCGGCGTGTTTATGACGGCTTGTAAATATCATGTATCATTCGGAGCATCCCGATGTTTAATGTGTTCAAAGGAATTACTTTAATGTATTAATTTAGTGTCGACTTTTCAGGAATACGTGTCGTCATTTTCTTTTCTTTTAAATTAAATGTTAATAACGATTGGTCAACAATAATTCCAACTACTAAATATTAGTTTAGTATCAAAACCAAGGATAAAATAGGGAAAATCAGACTCGAAGAACGCTACCCTCTCAAGTCGTAAATACATGTAAACCATATAGCAGTGTATGTAGGGATGTGTACATGATAGCTCAAGAGTGTAATAAACAAGTTTATTGTCAGAAAGTATTGACCCGCCACTGTTGAATATTCCGTATGTTTCTGTAAATTAATTTTCGTTTTCCGAACCTAAATAGCGAAAATACAATATTAGATATACATTTCTTAATTGAAAGCATGTCACATGTGCAATTAGCTGTGCATACAACACGTTTAGCTACCAATCACGGGAGTTGCATGTTCGAGCCTTATTTCTGAACATATTATCTTTTTAACTATCTTAAAACTTAACAGGAGGGACAATTGCCACACTTATCATGATTTTTATGGTTCATTTATGGAAAGGAATGCACTAGTATTCAACATTCTTCTATGTACATTACACTGAACCGTCTTGAAAATGTCAACTTAAATCTTCAGATCAAAACTGAGATCTAATTTACAAATTACTTGTCACAAGCGTGTCCGAGTACTTTAGATAAATCTAAAACTGGACAAGTGTTCGTTTACTCAACGGATAATTCAAGCAACTGGCATCAGCAGACGAACAGATTTTAAGTTGCAGAAAAAACTGAGGGAAACAGGAACACATAGGTTGCCGCTACGCTCGATACGAGTACCTTAAAATCCGTAGATGGATTTGACAAGTCAGTCATAATGAACAAAATTCATCTATGTTATACTCATCGCCGTCAGCTGCCGACTTGAATAATCTTTTGACTGTCCTAAAACAGAAATCAGTTAGTGGTTATTACGGAAAACACTGTGAAAGTAGGGCTTCTATTAGAGGAGAACAACCGATAACAGTAAGGTTCTCATAGAGAAGCCCTCCATTGTCAAATAGTGGTTGGCGTTTTATGTTAAGAAAGATATTGAAGGGATATTGTCTTGTTTACATGGACGGAACATGGATTGACAAAGTATTTTATCACCAAGAAATGTTAGCAACGGGATGACATGCCGGGTGTTATACTCCCCTGTAACCGCACACAACGGTTGATAGTTGTTAATGCCGGAAGCCGCAACGAAATTATCGCGGGCGCTCGACTGGTGTACAAAGTCTCATCATCAACTGAAGACTATCACCACGAAATAAACGGGCAAAACTTCACGAAGTGGTTAGAAGAAAAGCTACTTCCCAATCTACATAGTCCCATTGCGATTGTAATGGACAATGCAAGTTATCACTAGATGCAAGCAGAGAACTTCCCGACTTCTAGTTCTAGAAAGGAGGAAATTGAGAAAACTTGAAATAAATCTATGTAATAAAAATAATCGCTCGAATTAGTCCAACTGTATTTTGCAATACTTTTGTCTTTTTGTCATTTTTTTTTCAGGAATGGCTTCGAAAACATAACATTGCCATTGAAGATGGCTTGTTGAAGCCACAACTCTGCATAAACACACAATCATATTCCGTAGATCAGATTATACGACGCCAGGGTCCAGACGTCCTGCGCCTTCCGCCTTACCATTCTGAATTCAATGCCATAAAGTTGTTTAAGAGCCGGTTTAAGTCCCTTGTTCGCCATCGGAATTTTACTTTCAGGTTAGTATTACAATAAAAGGACAACACCCACTGTTAACATTTAAAGAAAATGTAATTCTTTCAGTTTACACTCTGTCTTGCTTTTTTATACTCTTGTGCTGTTCCATCATTTCAGACTTGATGACACACTGAATCTTACCAACGTTGCATTTGCGGAGATTGGGGAGGACAGGTGGAGAAATGGTTGTGATCACGTTGAGAAGGTGATAGAACAGATGAAGGAATACAATCATTACATGGTCGAACATCAGGACAGAATCGTCATTAACTTGGCAGATGACACGACTGACTCCAACGACGGAAGTAGCACTGACACAGCCAGTATAGGTTTCGCTGCTGATACCTCATGCGAAGCGAGATGAGCTGAACTTTTGTTGTTATGTATTGTTTGTGTACCTTAATATTAATTTTCTGTTTTTCTATTTTAAACAGTTATGGTAAAGAAGTTGTCGCGATCACAATGGTTTGTGTGTGCCATATTATTATAATAATTGTAACAGAAAGTAAATACGCAGCTCATTTAAACTCTATGAAGACATCTTTTCACTTAATTGAAATCTCATTGGAACAATTTAGTTATGTATGCATTTCAGTGCAATAATTATCAATGAACATCTGCCTACAGCTAGAGAGTTCTGATTGCTATTGTAACTAGAATGCGAGGTGTATGATGTCATCCTTAACATCCTTTGGAAGCTGTTGTAAAGCAAAAGTGAAAACTGTAAAAGCTGCGGAAGTCTTGCAACATGTGCCGTGTTAAGAATACTGAATATTTTAGTAATATGTGACAATCTTAGACTTTAAAGTATCCCCCCTTGACTTTCATACACTTTTAATCGTCTAATCTATTAGGTTATGTATAGTTACACAGCTCAGCCACGGCCATTCGGATCACACAACTGCGCCCCCTATGGCGTTGATTAAGATGAGAATTCAGTCCTATATCACATTGGGGTCAAGATTTTGGGCTACAGGGCGAAGTTTAAGTCCCTTGGATGTCAGGTACTGATGTCCCGCTGTGCAAACATGAGCCGTGACATTGTCGTGCTTGGTGATGTGGTGCATCACTGCTGCAAGGATAGTTTCGACTCGAAGAAGAACCTGTAACAGCCATGCGCTCAGGGCAGAAACTTGGACTATCATACATTTACCTCCTGTATTAAAAAATAAAGCGTGTAAAAGCGTTTCACAGACCTTGACTGCCGAGCATCTTTAGGCCTGTCGCCGTGTTCACCCACCGAGAAGTTAGTAGAATGCAATCCATGTTTCATCATATGTTATGCATGACGTCATATATACGCCTATATCACCACAAGCATCGTATATATGAAGCAGATTTTTGGTTATTAAGCGTTTGTCATTTTTACCCTGACTTAACAAATAAAAACCCAACGCGCGCATATTTCATGAATGTCAGCTTCGAATTCCTTTGCGGAATTATTCAGTTATGTGCAAATTTGGATATAACCTTTCTGCTTTGTAGCCGCCAGGATAGCCTTTTTTCATAAAAGTCTTCTAAATAGCCAAAATCACATTATTACACCATCGTACCACGATTTACACGTGCATTTTGTATATCAAGTAATGCAGAGAGGATTACCCTACTCATACATGTATAATCTCATACATCTCATTGCGCACGAATATATCGTGAAAATTATGATATTCGGAACGGCCCACATCAGTCCGTAACTCGGAAAAGAATCCAGTTATCGTATGTTTGCTTAACCAGGATGAATAGTGTAATAAATCAATCGTACCTCAACTATCTGCAAGATATTCTTCGATATATGATGCATATTTTTCATAAACATGTCTGAATTAAAAACTGTCGTCTCTGGTGCTTAATTCTAGAATGCGAGGCTTAAAACAATAATTTATGTCTGTACATGTTGTTTATCTTATTCCACTATAACTTCGCCCCAAAGATTGTTCTAGTTTTCTTTTCACTGCTTAGATATGTTGCTCCATTGTGTATACTGTTTAATTGATTAAAATCTGTATATAAGATTTTTTTTTTATTTTAGTTTTTACGAAATTGGAAATGTTGCATTGAAACAGTGGCAAGACTGAAGCAAAATTAATATTTTCAGCCTGGAACAACTTTTGACAAGCGGCACAGATGATGAACAACATCAGACAAGAAGTGAGTCGTATTCAAGAATTTATAAATTGACATGGACTTTACCAGAACTTTTGTCCGCAAATAATACCGATAACATAGCATTATGGTTCGTCAAGTGGTCCTTTAAAGCATAGTCAAAGGAAAACCATCTGGTGTGGAAGATATGCTTCATTTTAAGTTTTTGTTTCAGTTGTAGAATTACAAAAATGACTTTATTCATATGTCACTCATTCATTCATTCATTCATTCATTCATTCATTCAATCGCATTCATTCAGTCAAATTCATTCATGAAAATTAAGCTGGTGTTTCACAAGGCTCAGTCTTGAGACCAATATTGTTATAATTTATATTCATTTACATTGATTGATTCATTCAATCATACTCGTTCATTCAAATTTATTGATAATAAATAAGTTGTTGTTTTACAAGGCTCAGTCTTAAGACCAATATTGTTTTGATTAATAGTAATACACATTGATTCATTCATTCACTTACACCCATTCATTTAAATTTATTCATAAAGATAATTGGTGTTTCAGAAGGCTCAGTTCTGACAGGGCTTACTTTTTTCTATGCATCCGAAGTCCTGAGACCCATATTGTTTTAATTAATATTCATTCAGTCACATACCTGGTCTTCACATTACTGGTTTATATCTTGAAGCAGTTAGTTGGATACGCCGTGAGCGGCTAACCAGACTACGTTTCTCATAGCACCAACAACTGCCGCCTCGGCTCCACGTAAATGTTTGGCTCGGGCAGTCTCACATTGTTTAACGGCTTTTGCACGGGCGTGTTATTGCCTGACAAATAAAATTCATACATTAGACTCTACAAATACCAATTATTTGACAGTAGTTGATAGGTCGAAACATGGCCAGATTCAGGTAAAGTACATCAGGAACTGTCTATGTAACGTCATAACCCTTTGATGTTTCTAACAACAAGAAGCTGGCTTTCGAAAACTTTTGATGATTACCGACAATCACATGAAGATAGCTTGCAATGTTTCTGACACAGGACTAATTTTACTTAAATTATGAATTTGTGAAGGGATATATAATTTACCGACTTTCTTTGTCTTCAGGTTTTCGCGTGTCTGGATATTTTCTAGCTCCAAGGTAACACATCCAGATGTGAACGAAGTTGAAGTTTCAACTTTTGCTTGTTTACACACGCGACAGAACATCAGATTTTTGTGGGTTCATATTCTAGACAGTCTCTAATGATCGACCATTTAATATTTAAAAATGCGTGAGGGAACTAATTTCACTCTGTTTGACTTATTAACCTTAGAAACAGAAGAATTTTGAACAGATTTTTCCGAAACACGAGAAACTGAATTTTGCACAGATTTTACTGAGTTAATTTCAACGGACTGTCTATCTTCGAACGAAACAACTTCATTTGCACTGTCTTCATTTTCACGTACGCTATTCTCATTTGCAATTTGAGATCCAAAATCATCCGCTCGCTTAGCTCAATAGGGAGAGCGCCGATCTACGGATCACGGGATCGTGAGTTCGATCCTTGAGCGGGCCGTATGTTCTCCGTGAAGATTTGATAAAAGTCATTGTGTCTGAAATCATTCGTCTTCCACCTCTGATTCATTTGGGAAGTTGGTAGTTACTTGCGGAGAACAAGTTTGTACTGGTGCAAAATCCAGGAACACTGGTTAGGTTAGCTGTCCGCCGTTACATAACTCAAATACTGTTGAAAAACGGCGTTAAACCCAAAACAAACAAACAAATAAATCCAAAGACACTTAATTTCCGAAGTTTAGCATCCGATTTTATCGGAGATAGCTTACGTTTAGGACAACCCATTGTGAATTGTGGTCAAAAATGGTCGATCATTTTTGGATTGTTTTTAAATAAAACAAAATTTGAGTAATAACGCATCATGCAGTTACATTGTATTACATGAGCAACTACAATTAAATATAATAAAGCCGATCGTTCTTAAAGTCAGCGAATCTGAAGGACAGACGCATTTAACAGGGTTGTTTTTTATCGTAACTGATGGCGATTAAAGTAATCAGAGAAAATAAACAATTACAGTGTGAAAAATCAATGTTCCGGGAAGATTGGATTATCGATCACAATAGTGCCTGATCTAAATACAAAGAACAAGGGAGACTGGAAAACTAAAACATTGCAACATCTGAATTTAAAGCTACTCGCCCACAGTTTGGCACAGAATGTATATCTAAAACTGTAATATGATAAAATCGTTGAAAATAAAAGTTTGATATTGGTAAAAAGCAAGAAGGTATTTTTCTGCATTATTTCAAAAGCGTTGCAACGGCACACTACTGTTGGTTATTTATAAGAATATCTTGCAGAAATCTTTTGTCAATAGGTTTGAACCACTAGCAACTTTCAGAGTTTTCTTTTTTTTAATGGATTTCTGAGAGAAATTGTTTTTCGCCTAAATTTGTGGTTTAGTCCCTTTAAGCATTTCAATGATAAATTTTCGCAATAGAAGTTAATCCAAAATGTTCTATTTGGTATAAAGGGTAGAAGTAGATCCACTGTAAATCTGTAGCTAGTGTTTAATCTGTGTTTTAGTATTGCATTCATTTTTGTATATGTGTGCAGTCTGACAAGTGCTTTGCCTATGTGCTTGTGTATGCATTTACACGTTCGCCAATTTCCACGTGTTGGTATGTATGTCTGAGGTTTCGGTGTCGCTTCTCATGTTTCCTATTGGACACTTGACATTATTTAATATGTCGTTTTCAAAATTTCAAAATTGTAGGAACACTTTTTCTATCAGTACCTATTTTTTCCAATTTCAAAATGTGTTCAGGCTTCAGACACATTGTAGAGGGCATTTGGTATAACGTTATTTAAATCAGATCTCGCAAATTCTCTGAAATAATCATTGAACATTGTAATTCACGTTTTCTTGAGGGACTTCTATATATCTCGCATCTTTGCAAGTCAGATATTGGTATGTACACTGTATCAGAATGAAACAAAAACATTTTCCTGTAATTGTTCATTCAGAGTGAAACAAAAACATTTTTCCTGTAATTGTTCATTTATTTAATATATCAGAGATACACTGTCTGATCTATATAATGATTAGGAATTACTAGCAGGCTTTGTAAAGCATACATGTATGTGCATCAGACATTGTACTTTTCTCCTTCTGTATATATGTAGATGTATACCCCTTTTACATTCATGTTGAAAGGACACAGAAAATAATTACGAATTAGTAAATCGTAGACACATATTATAGACACAATAGTCATTTTTTAAACTTTGAACACTGATATGTGTTTTGTCTTTTAATTTTTAACAATATGTTCCTTTTCTGGATCAGCCGGTCTTCTAGACAACAGTACAACAAAGATGGCGATCGTTATAGCAACAATTGCGATTCCAATGACAGTTAAAACAACGATAAGTCCAACATTCGTTCCAAGGGCTCCGAACAATGAAAAGATCTTTTCATCTGAAACTGTAAAATACGACTGAAAAATTGAACAGCCCCAGTTATCGTCCTTTTTTTCATGTTTGGTTTAAACCATTTGTTATTAATCACAATTCATTCAAAACATACACATATATCAAAAAGGCATACAGGATTGAGTAGAAGCTGAAAGCTTATTTGAAACTCTCTCCTTTTTCGTGTTTGTAGAAAAATGTTAGAAAAATAAAACAAAATGCCTAATACAGTAGAGAGATAAAGTTGTTAAAACTGAAGTTTGTTTTGTATGTTTTCGTTAGATCGACTAGCGGAGTTCTGGGGTTAATCTTTAATCTATTAAGGCTTTTGCGCATGTTTGAAATAAGAATACAAACTTAAGTTTCAACAATCTGATATAACAATCTACATTTTTTGTTTGTTTGTTGACACCACAAAGATTTAAATAATCAAATGTTGTTTCATTAATTGATGACGAAACTCTCAGGGTATCTTTGCTAGCATAAACGCAACATTTCCTTTTTAGGCAACACTTTTACAAAAAAATTTTTTCCCTCCATAAAGCGATAGTTATAAACATCGTCTCAATGGAAGGGAAACAAGAGATACAATACGTCTTTACAAACTTCTATCGGAGTTATCACTACTTTTCAATTATAGTTTGAGGTATGATTGCAACATGTATCGGCTTTAAAACATTCATGACACAGTTTCATATACAATTTGAAACATTTATACAACTTGATGTTGACAGCCGGAGTATTACATATTTCAGAGTTTAAACCTTTAAACAAGATATAAATATAAGAAATACTTTTAAATTATTGTAAAAGTAGTTTAGTCATGCTATTGTTTTTACTGTTTACTGATATGATGCAATACTGCAATTCCTAGATCTAGACACCTTACCTTTCCTAGATCTAGACACCTTACCTTTCCTAGATCTAAACACCTTACCTCTAGACACCTTACCTTTCCTACACCTTACCTTTCCTAGATCTAGACACCTTACCTTTCCTAGATTTAGACACCTTAGATCTAGACACCTCACATTTCCTAGATCTAGACACCCAACCTTTCCTAGATCTAGACACCTCACCTTTCCTAGATCTAGACACCTCACCTTTTCTAGATCTAGACACCTTACCTTTCTTAGATCTAGACACATCTAGACACCTTACCTTTCCTAGATCTAGACACCTTACCTTTCCTAGATCTAGACACATCTAGACACCTTACCTTTCCTAGATCTAGACACCTTACCTTTCCTAGATCTAGACACCTTACCTTTCAACTTATAAGACGTGTTTGATGTAACGACTAATTTATCAGGGGTATCTGAATGGTGACCACAGCTTGGATGTAGTAATCCTCCCCATCAGAATCCTGTTTGAACGTCAATACACTCGTCATTTGTTTGACGCCATCTCCCCCGCAGTCTCCAGCGGTACAGTCAGTCGTAGAACCATTAGTGGAACCATCAGTCTGTTGTCCATCATTGTATAGAACAGGAGTTTCACCTTCCTTAAAAGACATTCAGCTACACCATTTACGTTTGTTTTAACTAAAAGGGTAGAAACAGGAAGCTGCACATATCCTTATTTGGATGAAATAAATTTCTCCATGTTTTTCAAAATGTCAAGCTAAGCAATGAAGACTCAGAAATAACCTGTATTATCTTTTTATACATCTCTGTTTTCGTTTATCTTGTAAGTTAACAAAAAGTATAAAACTTACTAATCATCGTCCTGACGTACCTATATTGTTTTACATTATAATAATGCGCAGGAAACGTGAACCAATACTACAAAAGGAATTACACAGAGCTACATGTATAGTTTTATTCTGGTACATGTATATCATCTGAAGCCGTCAAAAGATAACTGAATGAGCCGCGCCATGAGAAAACCAACACAGTGCGTTTGCGACCAGCATGGATCCAGACCAGCCGGCGCATCAGCGCAGTCTGGTCTGGATCCATGCTGGTCGCAAACGCACTATGTTGGTTTTCTCATGGCGTGCCTCAAATAAACTTCTTTATCTGATATACTCTTTGAATCAATGATTCAGATGCTTTAAAGGAAAACCAAAACAAAACAAAAATATGAAGGTAACAGCATTTTTTGCTTTTATTTAATGAGAGAAATTCTGTTGATAGGAAATGTCAAAATTGGGACAATCCTAAAATTGAAATGACCGCCTTTTGCAATGCACTAAACTAAAATTCTAATGTATATAATTAAGCCGCGCCATGAGAAAACCAACATGATGCGTTTGCGACAAGCTTGGATCCAGACCAGCCTGCGCATCCGCGCTGTCTGGTTAGGATCCATGCTGCTCGCTAACAGTTTCTCTAATTGCAATAGGCTATGAAAGCGAACAGTACGGATTCATCCTGGTCGCAAACGCACTATGTTGGTTTTAACATGGCGCGGCTCATATATATACCTGGTCTAACTGGCATTTAAAAGTTTACGGTCTCTTTATTCCGTGTAACATAAAGAGATTTGTCAACGATTTCTGTGTGGTGTAAAGAATAGTATACCTTGAAAAAATACCACTGGAACTGGACGTTTTCTGCAGGATACATACATCCTGTGGTTACTTTTATTTCTGTGCCTTCTGTTGTATTTGTGTTGTCTGTGCTGTTTGTGCCGTTTGTGATGTCTGTGCTACTTAGAACAGTAGTTCTGTTATCTGGTAGCACTGGAAGATGCAACAAAAAAGTACTGCATAACTTTCATACACATGGGCATGCAGTTTTACGTTATACATTTTATATTAGATGAATCTGAATTCCGTTAAGAGAAAAGTCTCATTTGAAATTGAGTGTATGTAGAACAATGATGTCGAATATTCAGAACTATGGATCCTAATTATCCACTTCTATTGACATTCAATACATGTTTGTGTTACATTTCTGTAACTTACTAAATCTAAAGTAAAACATTTTTTAGATAAAGCATACAATTTTGAACCGCTTGCCGGTCAATAGTCAAAACTATTACCCGAGATCTGAGGGAACGAGGGCCAATAGTTCTGACTATTGTCCTGCAAGCCAGTGATCGAATGGTTTTAAAGCATGACATCAGAAAATAATTTTCACAGTTTAAGTTTTAAATTTTTGAGTTCTTAGTCAAGTAAGTATGTGCAGAATATAGACCGGTCATATAGCCGTAACTTTGAAAAACTATCTGAATCTGTAGTTGACCTTTCTTTAATTTTTGACTTAAGTCTAGCAAAATAGAGTACTGAATACAGACAGGTCATATAACACTAACCATTGACCGCCTATTTAGATAATCAGACATGTAATAAGAGAAAATAGAGCGGATGGAATTACATAGTTTATATAAAACTACTGATTAGTGTATAACCTTTTACAGACGCTGTGAAGAATTGCGACGCAGATCCATCATTACACTCGAATTGTTTCTTGTCCTCCGAAAATGTTACTGGATTAATTGTAATGTTAAACACTCCGTTCACTCTGTCAAAGGCGAATCCATAGTTAGGATGATAAGGCGGATGTGTTCGGCAGGAGCCGGAAATACAACTCATCATGGTTGTGTTGTCAGCTTTCCAGCTCATTGTACCAGCAAAAGATTGTATTTTGCACATCAGAATAACCTGGGAACCACATTCAATACTTCCGTCCTCTCCAAGAGTATTTAAGGTAGAAATAGAAACCTCCGCGTCTGAAATTACGACATTGAGCGTACAAATTTCAAAAAGTAGTCCCGACTATATTTTGCCAAGTCTTTGTAGTCAAGTTGTGATAAGATGTAATACATGCTTGTACTATTATTAATATATCTAATTACATGCACTCGTTTTTGCGTTAACTATCATAAACAAGGTACCTCATTTTTAAATGATAATTTGCTCAGGTATCCAAACAATAACCTGTAAGTTAATGTAAATCCACGGGAAAAGCTTTACCCAATTATGAACGAAACTGAAAACTACATTCATCTAAAATAATAAGAAAGTATTGATATGAAAAGCTTTTGGAGCAATTGAACACAATCTTTACCTGACAGACTGACAAAGCATACGAACAAGATAACAAGATGTCTCCAATCCATGTTTCACTTTGCCTACAAATATATAATTACATTCATATAAATATCAACTTAGAACTAGGTTTGAACATCACGTGTTGTACTATGTATATTCTCGAAAGTTGAAACGATACATTTCTTACCATATGTACCTGTGTTTTTAATCAAATGCCGTTTGCGTATCTATTTAATAAATTTATAAGCGTAGATTTTGATTTATTATTAAAATCCATTCAAAATAACAGACCCGATATATAACTCGAGTATATACATCTTGTTATATACCTAATAAATCTTTGTTTCTGGCATGTAACACAATTACGTGACATATCGACCGAAAGTTAAGACAAGTGGGGCAGATGCAACAAATCTCTCCATAGGTTTTTAACAATATGGGATTAATATCGTTTGACATCCTGAATATATAATGCGTATTTGTGATACGGACTTAAGACGAAAAATGCGAAGCATGTAATTACATAACTTCAAACGATTCCATACTAAGGGTATATGTATGTGTGTATCAGACAGCTTGTTGGTTTTGTTTATATATTTTTGCCTTTTCAGGTGGTGCTTTAGTTATGTAATGATGGTCCCGGCCCATATTCCAACAATTAGAGACACTGATAAAGGCAAATACATGTAATAAGAAAATACCTCAAGTGAGCATTAGGTGAAATCATTGCGTTTAGTATGTATATATAAATTACCGCAATGTGAGGAATCGATTACGCGGCATCTGTATTGATGGTGCAATAGTAGTTTTCTAAAGGATGATTGATAGTTGAATATCTTACTGTTACTCATGGTTGGTAACATACGTTTTATTTACATATACACTTGAACTGAAGTTTATCACTTACATGAAATATTAATGCTCAAAACTCATAATTTATATATATGCTATAGAGCATTTTATTTGACCTGGCGGGGCGGTGTTAATTTCTGACTTATGCAAATAATGGTAATCTCAAAATCGAGCAAAAAGGTAAGAGCAATATAATTGTTTAATTCCGTTATCTTCAATAACCAACGATTTAAATTCAACATGTACTAAATACCCTACATAATAATGTAGTTGGCCGTCGTGAAACCACGCCCCGCCAGGTCAAATAGAATGCACTATACTAGGTCACATTAAAATTATAATGATTTGATGAGTAATCACGGCGTCGCCGAATCATGGTTTCATGGCGTCATCATCGGTAAGATTTTTCATCTCTGACGAACTGGACGTCCTAAGCATGCCGTTAAGCTTTCTTTTTAACATTGCCACTCTTTACTATTAATTTGCATGTAAAAGGGTTACTTGTTAGACATAATTATTTTTGCCTGTATCTTATCTTTAAAATTACTACTGCTGATTAAGACTTTCAATACCTAGAAATATTTAAAGGTTAAGCTTTCCAACGTAATTGTTGCCATAAGTTATACACATTATTTGTAAATTTTGACTGATTCCCGACACTGCATATTACAGTGGTCACGCGAAATGTCAAAATGTTAAAATGCGCGTAATATTCAGTGAAAACGTAAACTGAAAACAAAAACGCTATACTTACTGTGTATCTTCTCTAGATTTTGTTACTGCATAAATCCAAGCAACAAGTTCGGAATTATACCGACGTTTAACATCAGAAAGTATGTAAAAGTCAAGGATTTGAGTCCAGTATATTAAATACAATAGATCGCTAAAATGCCCTAAAAGTTGAATTTTCTCTTATTCTGTCCTACAAACAACATATGTATGGACATTAAGATGATGATAATATATTCACACAGTGACATATGGTAAGATATAATTATTCGTTCTTTAACATTTACTTGACATCAAGTATTGATTGGATCAAAGATATGAAAACATTATGAAAAATCTGAATCTGAATAGTTTGAATAAAAAGTAAATACATTTTGTAAATTATTACATCCACTGATACTGATATATGTATCGCCTGACCTTAAAAGGCAGTCGTGAAAAAGAGCTATATGAATGCATGAAAAATGCACTCTCCCATGGATAACACTTTACAAGTTTTTTTTCTCTCTTAATTTTGAAAGGGGACAATGTAAATGTGATACAGACTTATCAGAGCAATTCCACTATTGGAAATGCGTGTAAATTGCCAAAAGATATAAATGCTGATTTTTACAGTAACTTTCATTGTAGAAACAAAGACGACATACTGCATGCCATTTCTAAAAATGCTATGTTTGTCTAACAATGTTTTGGGCTGTTAATGATTTGCCGTGCTGTCGACACGACATGGCAGAAACGAACCACCATGTGTTTTTTATATGGTATTTTAAAACTGTTGTAAGGTAAAAGTTTGATAGAAACACCTGAAAGAGAAGTGCTTAGAGTGGGTTCGGCCGTCCCTCCGTCGTATGTCTTTCGGCAACTTTTATTGTTAACAAACTGGTGATATTATTTCTGAAACATTTTCACAAAACTACATAAACAATATCTGGCTTTAGGGTCTAAAACTAATAATAAATATTATTTTGTGCTTTTAGTTATTATATAAACAATGATATGAACATATTCAGAAGTTTTTATTTTGGATCAAATAAGCCACATTTACAAATATATCAGCATATGTAGTAGTCGATGTTCATAGAAGTCTCTAAGATAAAGCCCGAAATGTTATGTGGATAATAGCCAATATTGTAGTTTGAAATTTGGCATATGCTGTTCTAAAGGTACCTTGTATACCTGTTGTATACTGAAGAAGAATACTCATAAAATATGGTAACTAATTGCTGTAGCATACCCAAGGTAATATATTATACACATAATCAGTACCAGATATTCCTAAAATATTTTATCAAAAGGGTTAATGTTTATACCTTTGGTAAATTCTGATTTAATCAAAGTACTGAGAGGACTGATGGGGGCAATGCATTGCAGCTTCAAGACTTGATGTAACCCATTCATGTCAGGGAAGTACATGCTGGCATTATGTAATGCACTTGTGTGTGGCAAGAAATGGAGTGGTCACAACTTTAACAGTGCACAACAATAAAATTTATTAACTTTGTGTTCAATACACTTCTATATTTTGTTCAAAAGGTAAAGATAAATATCTAGTCTTGTTCAATAGCAGTTGTTCATTGACAAACAAAAACATTTCATTGCCAGGTTTGATAAAATGAAAAAGATAAAGCTATAAAATGTATTTCAATTTCTTCAATACTTCTGTTTGCACTTTATGTCCTGACATCATGTGTTCTTGAGAGTCTAACAGAAA
Source organism: Mercenaria mercenaria (assembly GCF_021730395.1). NCBI lineage: Eukaryota > Metazoa > Mollusca > Bivalvia > Venerida > Veneridae > Mercenaria > Mercenaria mercenaria. The sequence goes on from NC_069374.1 coordinate 37,613,774, forward strand.
CAGGCAAACTTTGTAACACTTTATGAAATTTTGGAAAGAAAGTCAAAATATTCCAATATGTGAAAGTTTGAAGGAACAGGATTTCCTTGAACTGACATTGAAAAAATCTAGGCTATGTTTTCTAATGCGTACAATACTTATCTATTAAAAAAGTCAGGAATGTTTTGTTTTTTTTTTTTGTTACAAATAAGCATCATTTTAATAAGGAGTCGTCATTAGTTAACACACACACACCTGCAAAAAAATATTTTTATAGATCTACCTTTTTTCCATTCCAACTACTGCTAAAGTTCAGTAACTATTTTCTTAAAAATATACATGATATATGATGATATTATTACTAGTATTCATATTGTTTGTTATGTTTGTTGATCAAAATAACATTGTCTGTTTCAATTTTAGGTTATTTAATATACACCTGTATTTCAAACTATCAATATCATAATGTAAGAAATACATTAAACACTATGAAAACCGTGATTCGTCATATCAATGAACCTACCGAACTGGCGTATATAGTAAGGTTCGAGTAAATTAGGATACGAAACGCCCGTGGAAAAAGAACAAGATTTCTGGTGGTTCTGCCTTCGGATATCACCATCAGAAACCATTTGCACCCTCAGATAGATGAAATACATTAAACTGGTAACATAAATGTACATCTGCAGGAATGATTACCAAGAAAATGAGGCCAAAATATAACGGGCGCCTGTGGCAAGTTATCATCGCGGAATGGTGGATTACCTCCCATAGCAAAAATTACTCGGTCTGAGAAATGATGAAATACGTATATGTACGCGCAATTTTAACAGTATTTAGCGCACTTTTCACGTTAAACGATAATTTTCCTGCAGATAAATACCAGTTTGATCAGCGTATATGGCGTTTATTTTTTCTTCAGTCCTTTTTCAAGGATTTCCCGAACATTACAATTATGTTAAACACGTTATATACATAATGTTCTGGTCTTTAGACTAAAGAATCGGGCACATGTTCAGTTTGGGAAATGCTGTACTTTTCCAGAATAAACGCGTTTCTATTGGCCCTATTGTGAGGTCGGATTTCAGGAAAAAGTAAAAAAAAAAAATATCTCTCCTGATTTGCGGTGGCGTGGTGGTACCAATTAAAATTACTGCATGCCCGCCCGCAAGATTCTGATGCCATAACTTTTGTCAACATCTCCATGGATTCAAACCTTCCCTAGATGACATGTATATTCAGGATGCTCTCTCCAATTCACAGTACATATCCATATCGACGCAGTCTTTGCGAATGCTGCTATATCGGCGGTTTCTTTGCGTCGTCACCGGCTATTTTTTGCTATAACAGTGCCCAGGTTGGTATGGGAGGCGAAAAATCAAGCTGCCATCCATGATCATAGGTATGCTGCTCGAAATAAGTAGAGCACGGAACATATGATTGTCTTTTCAATATTTTATAGTGTTTACTTTTTAATTATCAGCGATTTTGCTCGCAACTCGATGAAATTTGTGGATGGTGTACTGACATGGAACACTAGCCCGACTTTTTCCACAGTCTTTAACCAGTCTTTGCTTTGATATCATACATATCAAGCGCACTATTTGTATTCGTTTATCAATATTCTCCCAAATAATAAAGATAATTAGGCCGAAATGTAAATGGAATTTTTCAAAACCACTTACTTTCGGTTTTGTCGTGGCATCGGCGGTCTCTCTGCATACCAGTTTTTTTTTTCCTTTTTTCTTTGTTTTTTTTTTTATGCACAGGCAGGCTCTCTGCATTATGCACAGAGAGGCTCTAGGCTAATGACTATCTGGAAACATTATAGCTTAATTAATTTGGTGTGTTTATCTGACTTTTTATAACTGCCAACCTGCTTATAGCAAAGAATCGCCGGCGCCGACGCAAGAAACCGCCGATAAAGCATATTTCGCAAAGAGTCCGCCATTATGGATATGCACCGTGCAATTGTGTATTAAATTGTAGTAACTATTTGAAATTCAATTCATTTTTATGCAACTTCTGTGGACAAGACATTTTGATTAACGATTTACAGCTGATTTCGAGATCAAAATATATAATTATACATAATAAACAATCACGAATAAGGACGGTCAGACCAAGTACATAAATATGCCTTTAAGCTTTAAAATGTTCTTAATAGTTGGTGTAAAACAGAAGTAATCTGTTCATAGTTGATTTTACGAATTCGAGAAAAAATCTACTGACGATTATTAGAGATTAGATAATAATTACAAATAATCAAACTGTCAAATTAATCCCCCCCTCCCCCACCCCTCGAACCAAATAAGTCATAAATTCAAACTGACGAATAAGTAATGAACTTTTTCTACCTATCCTATTTCAAGTAAACCACTGTTTTTTATTTTATTTTCATTATTATTATCTTTTATATAGTAATAATTTTTATAAATAACATATCTCTTGAAAATATTTTCTTAGACATGCGAAAAGTATTTCATTTTAGCACTGTATTTTCTGCAATAATATTTTAGAAATAACACCTGCACAGAAAAGATATTTTAACAGATTGCGAATCGGGATCTATAGGATGTTGCCGCATATTTATAGATTCGCCTACTGATAAACGGTACTGACCGCCGCAAACTGATAAAGTTTCTCCATACACAACAGTGTTGAGGTACGGTGATGAAAAAATCAATAATCTGGCTTATCAGTGGCGTTGCCTTAGTAGTTGCTATTTTCACGCAGAATCATGAGCGTATTGAAACTAGTTATTGGATTTCAGAATAGGTCACATGATCAAAACTAGTGTCGGTTTCAGAATCGATCACGTGATCAAATCAAGCGACTCTTTATTATTCTTACGCTTAAGAAGATCTATTTTAATTGAATGTTTCTCATTGCAGACTTGGTGCAGCCGTTCTGCGCCTGCGCGGAATTATTATCCATTGGAGCACACGGCAAAATCACTCATTTTTTTTGCATGTCCGCACGCATTTAGAGTATCAAATGCATAATATATTGACTAGAGGTTAGGGTTAGTATCACCATGGTTACAAAATATATACATTTAAGATATTTTCTTTCAAATTTAGTTAATCCGGTATATACAGGAGTCTGTAATATATCACAGGTGCACCAACTCTGTATTTAGTCACAGCCATTATAATTTATATTTATAATGCAGTTTAGTTTTCTTCACATACTATTGTTGATATAAAATGTGTAGATCTATTTAATCATATCTGGATCGAAAATATAATTGCAAAATGCAACATGAAAGTTGTTTGGTAAATACTTTGGAACTTGTTTTCTGTGTGTTGTCAGTTTGGTCATAAGCTCGACAAGAAAATTGAAAGACGGTTTGTTAAATCTGGGGGCATTGCCCCCAAAAATCAAGTCAGCTGTCAGAAGGTTTTAAAGCTTATACGTCTGTATCTTTTATGCTAGATTTTGGTAAAAAATTAAACAAGCCAAAGCAGTTAAATTTACCACATGAATCTAAACGTGCAGATTCCACAGGAGGAGGGAGTACACCCACATTTACAATTAAGTATGTTAGGGGTCTGTTAGCATTTAAACAGTGAGAAAATAATGGGACTTTAACAGGTCAGTTTTGCTGGACTCTGTTGAATACTGCTGTGATTTCATAGAAGAAGTGCATTCACTTAGCTGATAGTAGTGTGATAACTGTACTTAATGATTTAGTACACTTGTTAACTTTTCCATAAGAAGTTGTCCCCCTTAGAATGGTTACTCCAACAAAATTTCATCTGCTATTCAAGACTGTTATTACATACATCTCTATACTGAAATATAAAGAGTTGGTCCCAGAGATGTATAGGAAGATCTACGTTCATTAACTTCATCTGCCATTTTGTAGCATTTTGGAATTATCACAGCATTTCGTATTATCCGGATTACAAGGGTGTAACTGGTATCAAACAACCTATATTTTCCGTTGACCTTATACAAGCTATGCTTCAAACCAAACAAGACAAAGAATTTTTAACTACCCGATCTAGGATGAGTAAATTGATTGGGAAACCCTGCAAATATGAGCGTATGTAGCAGGCGTGCGACACTAACCATTCCACGACCCACCTGGGTCAAAATTTTAAATTATTTTCTCAAACGAAATGTTTATAATTTATAATAAAAAAGTGGAAACATCAAAGGCCGTTCAACACAAACACACACGCACACACACACACAAACACACACGCACACGCACACGCACACACATGGAAAGTAGTTGAAATACATGCTACCATTTACGCCCGCTAGCGCCAGGTTGAGTAGGGTCTAGTTATTCGAAACATTAACCGGCTGTTAAACTAACCCCCAGTGAAATTTTGAATCAAAATTATATAATATTCTTGGCGGAACACACTTGTATGGTTGATTTAAGCATTCATTATCCTTACCTCAAACAGAAGTTTTTCTACGTGTTTTAAGATGTTGAAATATTACGCTAAAAGTCAATCGACCGTTAGCTTAATCGCCTGTTAAAGTTTCGAACAAGTGGGTCCAGAATTCGAACAAGTGGGTCCAGAACTCTAAATTTGCACGTTATAAGTACGAAAGTACAAATTAAAGGGGCAGTTTCCTGGTACAAACAGATTTTGATATATTTTTGCTAACAGTTAGCCTTATGAAATGGCCTTACATCCCATAAGTAGTTAGCCAATCGGAGCTTTAGTTTTGAGAGAATTATGTCTTAAGTGTGGGTGGGGTAATTCCATACTTGTCCTGCCTTACATAACAAATAGGTGAATTTCGATGTTTTTATATCAGCTGAACTAAACGTAAAGGGGTATAACGCGTACACTATAAACACATACTGACATGTTGTAGGACATTTGATTCTGCAGCATACCTTTACAAAAATATGCCACTTCATACGCACTTTGTAGAATCTTATACATTTTGCATCTACCATCTTTGCGGAAAACCACAACATTATTTGATACAAGAAGAGAGACAAATCCCATTTATTGAGAATACTTGTTAATGACTAGACATTGCAGGATTATGGGGATTTTTCTGTGCTTTGCCTATGAAGTGACTTATTTGCCCTTGACTGCAGAAAAAGACATGAGAACAATGCAGAAAATGCCAAACTTTCTTATTTCACAATTTCAATTATTTTTATGTGTAAAAGTAACCACTGCTTAATGAAATGTACTGTACTTGACTCTTAAAATCATATTTTAATTCTTTTAATTCTCAGTTGCTATTAATTTGATATTGTCATACAGCCTTTACACTCTCTTAGCGTTGCTGTACTGGTGAAAGCAATGGGGAAAAGATACATACTTTGCAATTAAATATAAGAGCCTGGTGTATATTTACTCCTTGTGTTATGTTTTCTGTTTCAACTTTCTGATATTTCATCGTCTTTATGTTATTCTGCATAACCATCACGTGAGGAGTTATGCACTTTCGGTACCCCATACCTCAGATGCATAATGTCAAAGCTATCATGAGTTTGTCATGTGTATTGGAATGGCTTTAATTTTGCTGGAAGCATTTAAAAAACTTAAATAATAAGTAATAATAATGCCTGTTTTTATAAATATGTTAGTTCTCTGTTTTGGCGAAAGCTTTGTCATATTGGCAGATTTATATCTATGTCTGTCTTTTTGACACACAAGGCACTTCACAGAAGAAGGGGATGATGGTGGATCTAGTTCTGAAGTGCTGACATTTCTATTTGATTGCCGTTCCCTTAAGATGGAGTTAGGCAAGGAGGAAGCTTGAATACCGTACCATTTATCACAAAGGAAATTACCCTCACTAACTTTTGATTTTGATATTGAAGGTTAAACACAAATATCATGTTCATTCAATCTTCTTAGTCGGGACAAACGCCCATATCTGACTTTACAGCCTCTGCAGATTTTGCCTCTTGAGTTTGCCACATCATATTGAAAACAAAATGTATATAAATATAAACTTGTTATTATATATGCAGAACAATAACCTCCTAGGTTTTATATTCAATTCTTTGAATTAAAGTATTAACAGTGCATAACTACAATATATAATATACCAGAACATATACGGTAATGATTTACATAGCATGTGTTATGCAAAATAAAAAAAAAAACTTGCATAATTCATTAAATATTGGTGCAAAAGTTATGCACCTGTTGTCATATGATGTGGGTGACGATGTGGAACAACTACTTAAAGTTTGAATTAAATATGCATTTCATAATAACTCAGCTATAGTGAAATGCATCAAAATTAACCTTAAATTCTAAGTAACAGGGGGCTTAATTCATGCTTGTGTCATATGATGTGGGTAATGACGTGGAACAATTATTTTAAGTTTAAATCAGATCCATGCAGTAATAACAGAGATAGAGTGAAAGTGCATCAAAACTTTAACCTGAAATTCTAAGTAAAAAGGGGGAACAATTTATGAAAAATTTGTGCCAGAGTTATGCACCTTGTGTCATATGATGTGGATGATGATGTTGAACAACTACTTTAAGTTTGAATCAAATCAATTCAGTAATAATAGAGTTAGAGTGAAAGTTCATCAAAACTTTAACCTGACATTCTAAGTATAAATGGGGAATAATTCATGAAAAAAAAATTGTGCCAGAGTTATGCATCTTGCTTCATATGATGTGGGTGATGATGCTGAACAACTGTTTAAAGTTCCAATCCCAGATGACGTTCCATTCAGACCAATAGTCGGTGAACCTAATAGTGTTACGCAGAGACTCGGTCATTTTCTTGATATTATACTAAAACCATTTTGTGAAGAGGTCCCAAGTTTCATCAGAGACGACTTAGACTTTCTTAACTATTTACCAGAACAGGTCGAAGAGAATTCAACACTCGTAACCTTTGATGTAATAAGCTTATACACAAATATCCCACATGACCTTGGATTGGAAGCGGTTCGTTTTTGGATAGAAAAAATACCAGGAAAAAAAGAGACACGTTTTAAAATAGCCTTCATTCTTAAATCTCTTCAAATTATACTACAGAACAACGTTTTTTATTTTGACGGTAGATTCTACGTCCAGAAAAAGGGCACAGCAATGGGTACGAAGGTCGCTCCAACTTACGCAACATTAGTACTTGGATACTTAGAGGAAACACTTTACAACAATATAAAACATAGATACAGGTCTGAATTTTCCAGTTACTTACGCCTTAACTGGAAGCGATTTCTGGATGATTGTTTCTTAATTCTGAACAAGAAAATTAACGCATTAGAATTCTTACACGAACTTAATAAGTTACATCCAAGTATACAGTTCACATGCAGCGAGAATGATGTTATCATGCCGTTCTTAGATATTCTTGTTAAAACATCTGGAAATAGTATAACGACGGACCTGTACTGTAAATCTACTGACACACATAACTACTTAAACTTTAATTCCAGCCACCCTAAACATACTAAGGTTAATATACCGTTTGACTTAGCTTCAAGAATAATCACTATAGTGAAAGATAAACAGTTACAAGAAATACGACTTTCAGAATTAAAGTTACAATTATTGAAACAAAACTATCCGGAAGAAATTATTAAGCACGGAATATCAAAGGCGAAATCAAAAGGACCTATAGCAACGAATGATCGCGAAATCAAACATCGGATTATAATGTCATTCTATTTGTAACAACTTTTAACCCACGTAATAAGAACATGTCGCCGGCAATACAAACATGCAAAGCAATGCTACAGAACAGTGACAGGATGAAAAGTGTTTTGCAACAGAAAAGAATAGTAAATAGTAAAAGGCAACCTAAAAGCTTAAAACGCATTCTATCTAAATCGAAATTTGATATGGTGGAAAATATCGCGACTGTAACAAAGTGTAACAGAAGCAGATGTAGGACGTGCCCAGATTTGCTAGGAGACTCAATTAAATTTTCAAATGGTAAAACGTTTACTGTTAAACAGAATATGAATTGTATTTAAAAAAAATGTTATTTATTCTATCATCTGCGCGAATTGCAATTTTACATCGGTCAAACAAAGAATGAACTGTGCTGACGAATGACACTACATAGACAACAAACTAATAATGATGAACTATTAACAAAACGCGATAACTGTGGCCTTTATTTACTAATACCGGATCAACCCATAACAATGAAATAGGGAAACAGGTGGACACATTACATGACAAATATCTTATATCCCAAAACCGATGTATGTAGCAGCGTGGTATAGTGGTTAACACGTATGATTTGCAAGCTTACGGTGCTGGTTCGAATACAGTACGAGCTACATTTTTTTTTAATTTTCTAACATGTTTTTACCTAGAGAAGAATACACTGTCAGGTGAAACTATTTTATCAGGATTTTCTCGTGCACTTATACTGATTACTTATTGATATATTTCAGAGGATTTAACATTAAAATAGATATTAAATCTATTATCATTGCAAACTGAATAAAGAAAACTCTTGCAAGAATGAAAAAAAAAATACTAAAGACGACATAAAAAAAGACCTGCTAAGATAGAATAAGCAAAATCATTTTAAAAAAGAAGGCCTCGAACCTACGCCATACAAACATAAAAAGAATAGAGGTCCTACACACTATCCACTTGACTACAAATCTGGATGGATTGATGCATCATATTTAGAGTTAAGAATACTACAACATACAAATTAACACCACTTATCCGAAAATACACCTGCTTTACCTATTTTTGGATTTAACCAAGTACCGTTAAAATAAAATTATCGCGATCCATTAATACGTATTCTGAAAGTAAATAAACATATCCATGAATGCTCTGGTGGGAAGTTTAAAATATTCCCTATTTACAAAAATATGACTAACAATGACAGTTTCAGAGATGAGAAGGAACTACATTTTATAAATGTTTTGAAACCAGAACTTAACAGCGTTTGTCAATAGTTGTTAGCGCCCGCGAGATGCTCTTTAAATTTTATTTTATGAGCAGTAAACTAGAATCTCCTCATTATATATGCTTGCTCATCTATCTTTACACGTGGAATAGTACTGGTCATAATTATTTAGAAATTAATATTATCAACTTTGTACATTTAACGTACTATATTGCTTTGTTTTTAAATTTTATTACCTCCCTTTAATTTTTGATGCTATTTCTATAAATGGCTATATACCACTTTTGTCATAAAGAACGAGAGGGTAATTTGAGCAATTAAATTTTACTGTATCCATAATTGAATTTTAAGCTATTATTACTTTTTAAGTAATCATCTTGATATTATTTCTTAACTGATATATCGAGCATATGTTTTAAGAACAGTTATTAATTCACTTTTTTAAATGGTACAATATATGTTTCAAGTCTTGTGTGCATGTACGCAGGGTATTCTTTAGTGTATTATACATTTTTCTTGAAGTTTGCCGCAACGTCTGTTTACGACGTTTCCCGTAATTTTTGTTATGACGTGACGTCATTGTATTATTTCAAAATGTAAACTGCCTGAAGATATGTGTACAGTTGAAAGCGCTTGCAGTGAAGAATTAAAATAATTGAAAAACACAGAAGTCTGCTGCTGTTAATTCCTTGGAAATATATATATATATCCTGTTTTCTCATATTCTCGGGGGCCTAAGGGGTTGTTTTTATTCCCAGTAACAGATTAACATAACATAACATAACATAACATAACATAAATTTTATTTGTCTTAAGCATGAAAAGCTCATCGACACAACAAAAACATATAAACATAATTTTTTGGCATGCGTAAAATACATATTCATGTAAAGATGCGAGAAAATCAAAATTAACATAAGCATAACACAAAGTATGAATTTTCAGATGTGAGAGTATATTCAAAACACGAATGAACATAAATAGATTAATATCTAAGTGACATCTGGTCTAACATTAGACTGTCTTAATTTAAAAGCTTTAGTAATATATAATGCAAGTTTCGTTAATGTATTCTTATTTGTCGAGTTTAATAATTCCATGAATTTAAAAACACTTGGATTTTCAGAGAAATATTTACCAATATATTTTTTTGCGCAGTTCTGCATAACAGCTACACTTTAGAATGAAGTGGAACTCGTCTTCCAAATCATTAAGGTCGCAAAAAACACATTTTCTTTCCTGTCTCGGTATGGGGTTTGCAGAATGTCTGGCTTTTTCAATCATTAAGTCATGAGAACTCAGTCTTATTTTAAGAATAGCCCTTCTATAGTTTATATTATTCAGAATTTTCAGATAATCTGACATTTCAACACCTGTTTCAACTCTTTGTACATATGTAACGATGGGTGGAAGTTCATATTTTCTCTCCATTCATTTATGAATGTGTCTTTTAGTCTTTGCCTTAAAACTGGTATAAACTGGTCCATGTTCACTGAACTGGGGAAAATCCAAACGTCACCAAATCGTATTTCGTTCAACATATTTCTCACTTTTAGAGACCAATTATCAATTCCTCTGTTCGTTAAATCTAACTGGCGTGACAGAATATTTGTCAATATACAATTTTCTTTTCTTTGGTGTATTTTTAAAAAGTATTTAATAATTCTTATTTTGCGTTCAATGCTTAACGGCACACGGCCAGATTCTCCATACAAGCGTAGATTGCTAGTTGACATTTTAGCATTAAAAGTCCACTTCAAAAACGTTCTGTGTACGCGTTCTATACAATCAGCGTTTGAGAAACCCCAGATTTCGCTTGAGTATGATAGGATTGAAGATACATAAGCGTCAAACAGATTAAACATGATTTCTGTCGGAACAGTTATGTCTTTTATAATTGAGTAGAGCGATCCTATTGCTTTTAAGCCTTTTCCCGCCAGTGTACTAACCGCTGTTCGAAATGAGCCACCGGATGTCAAAACCAATCCGAGATAGTTAAAGTGGTCAACAATTTTTATATCTATTCCATTGTAGGTCCATTTCTCTGAATTTCTCAAGGCGCCCCCTTTTCTAAAGACCATTATTTTAGTTTTTTCGACATTTACAGTTAATCTCCATTTATCACAGTACCGTTTTAAGTTGTCCATTGATTGCTGTAATTCCGAAATTGTATCAGAGAATATAACAGAGTCGTCGGCAAACAATATTAGATACAGAGATAACTGGTCTAGATTTATACCTGAATTAAGGTTTTCTTGCAAGCTAGTTTCTAGATCATTGATGAATAAAGAAAATAGAAATGGCGAACATATTTCCCCTTGAAATAATCCAATATCGTACTCGAAAATTTCTGACAAGTTATTAAATTGTCTAACACATGATTTTACATTTTGATACAGGGAGCGTATGATTTGTAACAATTTGCCATCAATTCCATTCTTTATCCTTTTTATCCACAAGGAGGATCTGTCAATGAGATCATAAGCCTTCTTGAGGTCCAGAAATAAGCAGTAAAGTCTCTGTTTATTCCTTAAATGGTGCTGAATAATGTCATTAAGAACAAAAATTGCATCTGTAGTACCAAAATTTGATTTGAAACCAAACTGAGCGTCTGTTATAACATCATTCTGTTCTGACCATTTTTTCAGTCTGTTGTTTATTACTGACATGAACAGTTTTGAAAAGTAACTTACAAGGGTTATTCCCCTGTAGTTACCAGGTTCGTCCTTCGCTCCTTTCTTGAATATCGGTATAATTATTCCATTCGCCCATTGTTCAGGGAAAGTAGCGCTTTGTAATATTTTATTAAATAATTTTTCAATAGGCGTTATTATCAGCTCTAAGGACTCAATAAAATATTCTGGTAATAAACAGTCACTTCCAGGCGCTTTATTCCGGTTTAATTTCTTCGACGCCGCACGAATTTCTTCAACGGTAATCGGCAAATCTAGTTCTTCAAATATTGTGCTAGTATTTCCGTTTTCCTGGTTTTCATCTAATGATCGTATTGTTTCAATGAATTCTTCATTTCTCGAGTTACTTGTTTCTGACGCTAATCCTTTGAAATGATCGTAAAACTCATTTAAAGATATATCACTGTCCTCTGACTTTTTTTTACATTTGAAATGATTCCAGAACTCTCTGGGTCTATATTTTCTGAGCCTATTCATCTCTGAACACCTTTTTATGTCAAATATATGCTTGCTTTTCCTAACACAGTACCTGTAGTCCTTTTCCTTTTCAATTCATATTAATCTATTTTGGTCGTTTCGATTACAAATAAATTGTTGCAGCGCATCCTGGTATAAGTTTCTTTTTTGTCTACATTCGTCGTTGTACCATTGTTTGCTATAATTGCTAAGCGGGTTTTGTTTAAACATAGCCTTATCTTTTAATGTGACTGTCTTTTTAAATAAACGATCTGCTTTCGTTAATATAAAATCGTTAAAAGACTGGACAACTTCATCAACCGACAGCTCATTACTTTCCATTTGTTCGATTACTGTATATTTAATGTATCAATATTGTCTGAAACTGAGCTTAAAAACTCTTGTCTATATTCATCGTTCCACTTGGAGTATGAAAAGGTTTTTTTCATAATTTTCTATATGCCTGGTATTAGTTTTTAATGAGACGGCCACAGTAGCATGATTAGAAAACAAGTTATAATCACTTATGCGGAAATTACACAAGTAATCAAAATTTGCATATTGAGTCAACACCAAATCAATCTCACTTTCTCCGTTACTCGTAAAACATGTAAATTTTCCAGGATTTTTATCTAGTCTCCCATAACAAATACACATGTTTACTGCTTTACATAAATTTATTAGAATGTCGCCAAATCGGTTTGATCTTTGATCAGGAGACCGCCGCGGCGGAATGTCATTCAAATTGTCATTCAGATCGTAATCTAGAGTTCGCTCAAACTGTATATAATCCTTCTTTTGACCAACCCTGCTATTAAGGTCGCCTATAAGCATTGTTCCTCCGATTTCGGAAAAATAGAGAATTTCATTTTGTAGCTTTTGGAATAAATCAACATTATAAACGTTATGCATTACAGATGTCACTGGGGGTATGTATGCAAAAGCTATATACCAGTCTTTGTCCAGATTAAAAAATGTTTTATCAATCTTGGCCCATATGATACAATCAAGATCATTTTTTACTATTTTTATTCCCTTCCTTATACTGTCTTTTATATAAAGAATAATTCCACCGCTCGCTCGTTTTGCTCCTCGGTTTTGAAATCTTTTGTACGAATGGATTGGGTTACCGTATCCATTAATATCAATTTTTGAGTTTTTAGTAGACCATGTTTCACTTAAGCATATGATGTCGTAATCCGATATGATAGCTAAAAATTCAGCATTCTCCTTTTTTGTATTAGTAAGTCCTTCTACATTCCAACTAAGAACTTTTATTGAATTCTCGCATGAATCCTATGTCGCAGAGGCGCTCTCAGTGTCCATGGTGGGCTCGTATGCACTGCTCCTCTCAACATAAAGTTTGCCGTCAATGTATAATTTGTCCCATGCAATGTATGCGCTTTTATTCTTCTGCTTGGCACTTTTCAAGACGGGTACCAGTTTTCGGCGTTTTTCAAGAATTTCTTTCGGATATTGAGGACTGACGCCGTATTCGGTTCCCTTCAGATTCCGGGCTGCCTTTCGCACATTCTCTCTATCCTGTTGAGATCTAAACTTCACCAGAATAGGTCTCGTTTTATTTGTAACATATTTTCCAATTCTTTGGGTGGATTCTATTTCAATGTTCATGGTCGCATCTTCGATTTTCATATTATCTTGAATGACATTCAAGACCTTTGTTCTGCATTTTTCTTTTGTTTCTTCTTTTTCTTCGGGTATCTTATAAAACATTAAATTATTTTGAAATTCTTTTGATTTTATTTCCAATAATGTAGACTGAAAGTCTTCTTCTTTCTTTTGTTGTTCCAGTTGACAAGATTCAAGTTTAGCTACCAGACTCTGTATTTGTTTTTGTTTATGATGGAGCTGATCTGCCGTTGTCGAGTCAAAATCTCTACTCTTTTCCATATCAGTAATTTTTGACTCCATCTCCTTAACCTTTTGCTCGAGTGTGTCGACCTTTACCGTTATAACATTAACCGACGATTGTATACTGTCCAGCTGACACAGTTTTTTATCAATGCAGTCAAGCTTTTGTAAGATTAGTGACATTGTCTGATCAGTATTCACTGCCTGCACAGGTTGTAGTGTTTGTAATGGCTGCCCCGAGGGAGGGGGAGACAATGTGGTACAAGGTGAACCTTGAAAATTTGGCTGCTGAAGGATCCAGACGAGCCTGCGCATCCGCACAGTCTGGTCAGGATCCATGCTGTTCACTAACAGTTTCTCTAATTGCAATATGCTTTGAAAGCAAACAGCATGGATCCAGACCAGACTGCGCGTATGCGCAGGCTGGTCTGGATCCATGCTGGTCGCAAACGCACTATGTTGGTTTTCTCATGGTGTGGCTCATATGATGAAGGTCAGAGATTCTTCTTGATATAAATCTAGGAATCATGGAAATCATGAAGATTGTACATTCTGTTGTAAATATTTTCATTGAGACATGATTCTGATCCCTTTGTTTGTAAATGAATAAAGACATTAAATTCCTCAATGAATATATTATTAATAGCAAAATTTGTTTATATCAGTGTCGAATTAGACATATACGTCCAAGTGTTCCATTGTTCCAAACGCAACCGAAAATGCTGCTGAAGTTAGAGCATTTAAATATTTTAATGCCAAAAACAAAAACAAATTAAACAACTTCAATGTGAAATGGAGTGACTGTTTTTCTTTGTGTTCGCTACTAAGATAACTAACTCAAAGGATTTCTAGATTCCCCAGTGCTGCGCCACCAAACTCCACTCACCAGTGTCCCGTTATTACTATTTTAGCTTTCTGTCCTAGCCTTCTCATGCCGATTTGGTAACTTCTAGTTTGTTTTTTTAGGTTAAAAGAAGTAGGAGTGCCACAAATCAGAAAGATGAACAACTGTGCTATAATTAGCTTATTTTAGCTTGTAGGAGTTGTTTCCCATTATACAGATTTGATATGTTATTTTGATAGGGGTACAATGTGCATTGTGTATAAATAATACAAACATTCTTCCATAATACCACTTAAACAATATATGATGCATTATGTAGCGTATTATAAAAAAATAATCAGAGCAAAAATGTTTCTTATGCTAAATGTACGAAATGGCTATATTTTGCATCCACTTAAAAATCATATGAACTTATAAAGTACAAGCCATAAAGATCGAGCGTTTCATTGATCCCATTGTTTTATCACCTATAATTAACAATGGGATCAATGAAACTTTCTAAAATATTGACCAAATTGTCAAATCTCGGTGACACACATCTTAGTTAACAGTTACTGAAAATAGGCAATAATAAGACATTAATACATTTCATGTTCTCAAAACAACCACATCTTAAACAAAATAATTATTGATTCTTTAAAGATTCAAACATTAATATTACCTATATCTAATTAAAACCTTGGACTGTTGGTTGTTACATAAATGATATGATAGTAAGATATTTGTTGATAAAAGTGATATTATATCATGTACACACAGCTAGAGATCCAGGAACCAATCTAGTATCTACAAAAAAATTTATGCACGATTTTAATCATGCCTGGTAGACAATAAATTGTTCTTACATCTTGGTAAATCTAAGCATCAAACACAAGTTGAAACAGGCAGACATTTAAATACTGTTTTCAATGAAAACACATCTGCTATGCAGTTTAAAACACACCAGCCTTAAAATGGTTGCATAGTTCTCTGAACGATGAAACCATGTTATAACAAAAGTTAATTCCCATCTTCATTGTACATGACATTGTACATAAACAAGCTAAAGTATAAGATTTTAAGACCTGCAATTATTTTTAATTTGCACTTATACAGTGTCAGTTCTTCTATGTACCCTTACATAGAGAAAGAGTTGATGGTATTCACCTTAAGTTTCTTATTTGTATATTAAATGTCCAATACAGACATTCCAATACAGACATTTAATCATGGTGTCAAGATTTTTCACAGTATATGTCCATCCTAAATCTTCTCAGGGATGCAAATTCTGACTTTAAAAGGGCAAACCTGAACTGGAGCTATTTTAAAAAGCTTCAACAAAGAGAATACAACATTTGTATAGACTAACATTCCTTACAAGATAAGATTAATAAAATAAACAAGTAGATTCATCTAAATAAGTTTAGATCTATAGAGAGAATAAACTACCTACTTACACTATATAGTGTGGAAGAACAATGAACAGACACATCCCTATTTCTAAATAAATAATTACAGTTATATTTGGCTTGTATTTACCTATTGATAGACTCTACTGGTAATAAGCTTCTACTTTCACAATAGTCTTTTCAACCCTGACCTTGATCATGTATAATAGTATTGATACATTTACAACATTATACTTCAGTCTCCTTGTTGTAATTTTGATTATTCTATGTACCTGATTTAGGAGATTATCATGATAGAAATGATAATTTTTATTTCTCTTATTATGAATAGCGACATGTGATAGTATTTTATTGTGAAAACTTCTATTTTTAGGATAAAATAATGAATTCATGTAATCAGCAGTGGAGTGCTTTCAATTATTTGCCTCACCCTTGTTTTAAGTTTGTGCAACATCTGTAACACATTTTAAGTCAGCTGATGTGGTCATTAACTTTTAATGTTGGTGTTAACTTTAAGAGATATCTGAACATCAATCTATCTATTATTCCCTTACATGAAATAGATCTTTACCAATTATATTGCAAAATACAACTGTACAACTTTCACTCAAAATCAGATACCAGACACACTCACGGGAGACAATAATTACCCGTTACCCGACAAACTGTTATAAGAGTTATGTCCCATTAATCAGAGAAATTTTGCGTTGCAATACATTTCAGTAAAAAAACACTCACACAATTATTGAACCCTTTAGTATCTATTTATTTAGCATTTGTATTTCAATCGGCAGGTGGTCCCTGTATTACGTTATATATAACAGTCACACCCTTTGCTAAAGGCCACATGTTAGAAGAGACTTCTTGGGCACTAGATACTACTAGCATAATTTGTTATTCAACCTATTACAATGCCTTGATTAACTTTTAATAATCATTATGACTACATGTAAATAATGACCACTTTTTCGGCTCTTCAAGGTGCTATCTTAAATGACAAAAATGGACTGCAAAAAAAAAAAAAGAAAAAAAAAAAGAACATTAAAATTTAATATCTTTAATCGAAGTGCGGATTCAAATAACCCATACTGCTTTTCACTCGGGTATACATAAAATATTTCGTCTCATGTTTCTGTTCCACTAGAGCACGCGCTATCTGTTACGTCAGTCTAATCGTTCAATTCGTTCAATATGTGTTAGTAATAAGTTATTTAAATCATAATGATTGATTTTGTATGGCTTTACTTAATTTGCAAATACCTGAAAGAAGCATATATAATTTATTATAATGTTAGAAATCCAGATGTATAATTCTATACTTCAAAAACTGTGATAGTGAATAAGCTTCGTGATGAATTGTATAATTTATATATGGGTACCATAATTATATTTGATAATTGTATCTAAATATATTGTTAAATATCTTCATGTATGTGCATATTATGATTAAGATATAAACTGTTTTTTTTTGTCTTTTTTTTTTCATTAGCCAAAGGCAAGTTAATGCCGATTTTTGCTAAATAAATGGGTTGTGTTGTTGTTGTGTTAATGTTTTAGGCCTTCGTGGCCGGACAGTTAATGTCGCTGACTTTGAATCAATTGCCCCTCACCAATGCCGGTTCGAAACCTTGCCTGGGGCGTGAGGAAGCCATCCAGCTGGCTTACGGAATGTTGGCAAGGATATTACTATACGTTCACTGGCATTTTGTGTTGATGGTCCAAGCTATATTATAACAACTGGGTCTCAATGTGTGCAAATGACAACAATTTACGTCAAGTGTGTTAATCTTTAAAAAAGTCACTAACTGTGCACATTGCTGCTAGTTCACTGTACAAAACAGCTCGAAGTTAGGTAGTTGTTTCCTAGTAGGGATCGTATCAAGACATGTGAAAATGAAGACAACTGTTTACTATGATTTTCGAACAATACATGTACAAGTTCGTACCAGATGCTAAATAGAAATAATATAAAGTGTAAAAAGTTACTTTTAAAAAAAGCTAGACGTTTAGAAAATAAGGAAACTAACATTAACATACTTTGGAGAAAACCCCAATACATATCTGTCTCCAGGCGATATGACAAAGTTAGGTGAAATCAATACTTCCTCGATTTATTATTTTCCGCTTAATGTACTATTTTAAGGACATTTCATATGGCGTATTAGTTTCACATAGCTTTGATTGTATCTTGGCGCTCTTTGTTTTGTTCCAATTGTTAAATGCCTCAATAACTTCCGTGTAAGAACCAATTTGTCAACCTTTTAAACAACTATGTGACCTTACGAAGCAAAATACCTTTGACGGGGTCATGTTAACCGAGATAGCATGCTTCTCCAATGACAATGTTAATAATTGAAATACCATTCAACACTAAAATATCATATTTAGAATGTAAGGCGCTTACAGTCACCTGTCATCTACAGATCTAGATTGAAAAATATTCGGTTAAGACCTAAACAACCCGCACGCTTAGTTCATCAAGGAGAGCGCAGATCTAGGCATTTCGGGGTCGTGAGTTCGATCCTCGGACGGGGCGAATGTTCTCTGTCACGATTTGATGGAAGTCAATGTGTCTGAAATCATTAGTCCTCCAACTCTGATTCATGTGGGGAAGTTTGCAGTTACTTGCGGAGAAAAGGTTTGTACTGTTACGGAATCCAGGAACAGTGGTTAGGTTAACTGCCCTCATAACATTACATAACTGAAATACTGTTGAAAGACGGCGTAAAACCCAAAAACAAACAAACAAAAAAAAAAGAAAAAAAAAGACTTAATAACTATTTCAAGGTCCAAGTCATACAGATGTGAATAATAAAAATGCCATGCTGTTTTGGCCCGATATTCAAAATATATGGGCGTTTTGTGTACATGACAAGCGCTGAATTCAATCCAAATATAAATTGGAAGGGTTACATGATATACGAAGTTATCATTAGGATCGACCTTGAGATAGTTTGATATATTATTGAAATACACGCTATTATTCGTGCAGCAGGCAGTGTTCAAACTGGAGACTTGCAGTTTGATCAAGTCATACTTTACAACCAAGCTACAACATCATTTACAAGAATTCAACATGCACAAGTTCCATTCCAAGGTCCATTCTAAATATTGATATAGCAGGAATGTGTTTACTATTACACTATGTCAACCACAGATACATTAGTATCAGTCTAATAATAAGGTAAATAGATTTCTATTGATTTAATCGCTCTCATAGGGTAATTTGAACTTTGTCGATATAATACTATATTGCATTGTCAGACATATCATCTTTCAAAACACATTACAAATGGCTGATTTGCACCCGTTTTGTCACACATAATTGCTTCAGAAGTTAAAGATTAACTATCAGGATTTAAACTTCGAAATTTTACTTTTTACTTGCGAAAATATTTTATAAATTAATAATTGTTATTGTAAATATATTTCATGATAATGTCTGTATGTAATACAAGTGTGAAATGACTGTAGAAAAGAAATTAAAACTAACAGAAGACTTAATGTCATATAATATTGCAAAATATAAAGTAATATCTAATCTTGATAATACGAGCAATTGTATTACATTAATTAATTAAATATGTTATTGAATATATGCAATTTAATGTGTCATAACATCAAAATTCATAGATCTATTTCCGATATGTTTCCAGTATCTAAAAATTTTCTGATCAGTTTCCATTGTACCTTTCTATCATATTTTTGTCCAAAGATGGGGCACCCACCGTATTGTCGATAATTTCAAGTGTGTCAGAATATCATGAACACTTCCCGATGAAATGCCAATGGATGCAGCTATTTGAGAAAATTTATGCTACAATTGCTGATGCAGCCACAATGTTATGAGAGGATGCTGACGTTTTAGTGCGCACACACGAGGTAGATCTTAGACTCTAGATCCGTTCTTACTAAATACCCTTACCCACCTACAACCAGCGGCTTTGGATGAGAAGGAATCAGCGTAAACAATTTCAAATTCTTGCAGGATCTGTTCGACTGGTATATTCAGAGAACAGCTGGTCTTTATGAAGGGTCTATTGCATGCTTACAAAAAAATTACACTAATGTGTATGAGCGCGGTGTGTTTAAGGTAGTAGGGTACACTTAGATTCGAAAATTTTGGGCACGACCAGGTTTACATGTAGCGAGTCGCAATATTACACTTCCCTTATGAGCAGAATCAGGGTGACCATTTTATAAATTGCGTGCATGTTTTGTGTTTTTAATTAATGGCAAGATCAGGATTCTCATACCAGAATGCAGAAAGTTATCAAAACGAAAGTTTTACATATTCCATTAAAAATAGCATGCCAAAATTATCAATTTTGCACTTTTTGAACAGCTTGCATTGATCCCGCTGCAGGAACAATGCCCAATTTTATTGCATTTCTCAATTTAATAGTCCCTACTGAACTACAGGATATAAACGGAATGGGGGCCCATCCAGCTCGTTTTTTTTTCACAAAATAGCGAAAAAGTTCCTGAGTATCAAACAACAAGCACGGAACCCTTCCGTGATTTGAATTTCCCGTGCCAAGGTGACTCGCCGATTCATTCAAAGCTAGCAGCAGTTAGTTTTACAATTTACATCAGAATTTTACATGTATCGGCTGTTAAAATTTTCTAAAGAATTAACAATCATTATCTCTCACCTTAATTTACAGACATCCAATATCACGAAGTTCTAATTATAACAAATATTGACGGGGGCCCAAATGGAAAGTAACCCTGCTACCTAAACCGCTTGTAACTTAGCTCTTACAAAACCAGCTGTTCATGATAAAATCGTGTTTGTATCTGTAACTGTTTCTGGAAGCGCGTTAGTATTTAATTTTATGAAGTCTCCTCATAACAAAAAAATTAATGTTGAAATATTCTGAGATTATTTAGTTCATCTGGCTTTGTCAAAACATTACACATAATGTTGGCACTTTAAAAATCCTTCTAATAAAACACAGACATCTTAGCTCCTTTTAAAAATAGGCGAAAGAAGGCATTGCATGTTGTTTATATTGACACATTTAAAGGATAGGCTAGGAATTATTCTTAAGATGTCTGTATGTGTATACGTTAATTAGTGCTTGAAGATTGTGTAACCATGAAGTTGAACTTAAATTATAATGCAGTTAAGGCGGCATATAACGTCCGTAAAATGGTTGATTCTTTTTATATTGATAAATAATATAACCCTTTACATATTTTGAAAGGTATTTTATATCTCTAAATATTGTAACAGATTGTATATAAATGGTATATCACTCAAGGAATCAAAATGTCTTTGCCGTCTTCTTATTTGAAAAGGGCTTATAGCGAGCTGTAACCCCCTATATCCAAACACTTTACTGCATTTTATACACAAAGCCCTACTCAATGGAACCGTGTTACAGGTGTTTAATTAAAGCAGGGAATATTGTATATAATTAAGCAATTAAATTATAACAAAACTTTCCTAAAACTGTATGGATTTTTATTTCTATATATAATAAACAGATACAACACTTTTAACGAATAAAAATTTATAAAGCGTTATATACTCTACCTTTACTTCCTTTAAGGATAATATTATTTTTTTCAATTTAACGTTTTCACACATTCAAGCAATGTACTACTTGCTCGTGTTAAAAATAGGGTTCGTGATCAGATAACAAAAATATAACAATAAATTGCCAGTGTAGTACATTTATTTGTGTCATGTTACAAAGACATTAACAACTGAAATCTTTAAAGTTTATTTGCACCACGTCATGTTAAAAAGGACTTAACGTCATTTTGATCAGGAAAAGTATCAAAACTTCAGTAATACAGATATAATATTATACATTTACAGGGACCATCTTTCGTATTATCAACAAATTATATAGTCATTTTCTTACATAATTCTATTATCGTATCATAAGCCTTTATAAAACGGAATTTACAAGGGTTTGAGATGGTCTTTCTTGTGGCGGTATATATTGCACATTAATTTGATACACGAACATTAGTTTCAACCAAAATGTTCTTTTGCTTTGATAAGTATAATAAAATTAAAATACTATAAACTAGCAGTGTGGTGTTTTTTCTTCCTTAAATTGTGTTTCAATTGTTCGTTTCAATATATATTAGATAAAAACAAACGATAACAGCAGTCAACAGCAAATGTAACAAAGACGCTTTTATCTGGTTTCTTTTGACTTTTACAAATTACGGTTTTACCACTTGCAGGCATATTTGTGCAATAATATAAACGAACACTTATTAACAAAAACGTTAAATAAACAATTTTCTGTTTCGATGTCAGTTTCCTTCGTTACACACTTCCCTAGGTAACTATTTACGACTTTGATGTCGATAGCTCTTCCAAATTCATATAATCTGTTGGATTAGTATGTATTTTAGGATCAGTCTTACCTGAAATATGTAGCAATAGATACATTTTTATGTCATATAATCAAACTCGTACTGAATGACTTGCCGTCAAACAGTCAAAATTATTGCCCATTTGTCCTTCCACCCTCGGGCAATAGTTTTGACTATTTACCGGCAAGCTATTCAATAAGTGTGAACAACTAAAATGATATTATAAAGCACGGATTGTAAACCATTCAACAATCATACATTATATTATCAGACAGGCACAGTGACATCATCAGACTAAGTAATTATCATATACATCAGGTGTATGTTAATTCTAATAGTCATCAATAACATTCTGCATTATAATTTACAATATCTATCTCTATGTCTTTTGTTTACTTATTATAATGTTATCATGACAAATTAAATTGACTGTACCTCCTTCTTTCTCGCTTGTCTCATATTTTTTTCTATTTGTTTTCTTTTCTGCAGCTGCTCCTGTGTAATGATAATATGGAAACTTTCATCACATACATACATAATTGTAGGAACCGCTGAATGTTTCAGAATAATGCGGAATTTTATTCAGGCAACAGCAAAAACGTTCAAATCAAGAAGGAAAAAAAGAAGGAAATTAAAGCTTTATGGCACATTCCATCTAAACAGATTCACAGAAAAATAGTCTACAGCAGGGCTATACCAAACAAATCTGAATAATTAAGACGAGATATTCAGTAGAATATCAGCAGCTGGTCGGTATATAACATTGAAAAATCAACATGTTTTGTCAGTGAGTCTTGCACATAGTCACTTTTAGTAAGCGATATAATACACATCTAAAGATATAAAAAGAATAAGCACATTCCTGGTCATACAACGATAATTTGACAATCTTGTATTTATCTGCTACCAGTATAAAAATACACTATGCTAGGAATCCTGAAGACATTACGACGGAGAGACGCGAACATACAAGGAATTAGGAAATTCAGAACATCATTATATTTTGTCGTATTGTGACTCGTAGAGGAGATATAAGCAATTCCATATACATAATGAATGGAAGGCATTTCGTACTTACCAGGTCTAATACTTTTGCATTCAGAAGCTGACATTTTCTTATCCATCTTTGACACGGGGACTGTACATAAATACAAAAGCAATTACTATAACACACTTAATATGTTCTTGCTCTAGAGAGACAGAAGACTATATCTCCTAAAACGTTATCATTGTATGCAGTGAACACATTTATTACTAAGAAACCTTACCTTTATTATTAAAGAATATCGTTGCTATTCGCTAATAGAATTGAACAATTTACACGAAGACTATAACTAAATTGAAAATGCCAAAGTTACAATTATGGATGCAAGAAAATAAATGCACAGTTACAAAAAAGAATATACTCTTTATATGACATGCAATGACAATTTGTTCCAGATATTAAATAAATACCTTTTCTGGTACCAATATAAACTCGTATATTTTCTTCTATTTTTGAATTTGTTAACCTATATTTATTAAAATTTGCCTATTTTCCCCCTTTTAACATCGCTCAGCCTAATTACGATATCAAGGTATAATGCTAAATGGCGCCAAAAAGTAAAGTAACATTTTAATGTTTTCTTTAAAGGCTGAATCATTGACTTTGATGATATGGACAAAACCTTCTTTTAAAAAAATAATATTGAAAAATCAGCTGGTTTCAAAACGAAACATGGTTACAAGTTTGCTTTTGAAGTTTTAGAACCTTCATATCCGTCTCCTTTCTTCTGTAGGCTTTCCTCACCACCTGAAATATCATGTTTCATAAATTTCACGAAGTAAAGAAATTCTGAATGAAATGGTTTATCGTCTGTTTAGAATGATCTTAATGTCAGCAAGTCAAAAAACATTTGAGCCACGCCATGAGAAAACCAACATAATGGGTTTGCGACCAGAATGGATCCAGACCAGCCTGCGCATCCACGCAGTCTGGTCAGGATCAATGCTGTTCGCCAACGGTTTCTCAAATTGCAACAGACTTTGAAAGCGAACAGCATGGATCCTGACCAGACTGCGCAGATTCGCAGGCTGGTCTGGATCCATGCTGGTCGCAAACGCACTATGTTGTTTTTCTCATGGCACGGCTCATTTTATGTAATTATTACTTCAAAATACAGAAAACAAGGATTATTTAAACATTTAGTGAATGTTTTATTTATTGGAATAACGCATAATTATGTATTTTTGCCAGATAGCTAGCAAGTACGAAAAATGATTTTGAAATAACAACGCTTAAATTGGTGTACTGTTGTATGCTAGATAAACTAAAGCCATTACAAACATATCTTTTTCACTGGCAAAAGTATAGATAGTTATATACAGACATTCATGGAAATAAACTGGGCTAAATTTAAATTAGATAATTTGTATAACTTTTCCTTTTGCTGGCTTTAAGTAAAGTGCACTTACTTCTTGGTATTTTAATTTCTTCATACAGGACAAGTTTGTCGTCGGAGACATTTCCTTTTTCAATAAAAATACAAATATACCTTTACAAATGACGTCAACGTATTTTATTATTTTACTGATTAGCAGCCAACGGAGAAAATTATGAATATTTGCCTTGTGTTCATACAACAATTTCGAAAATTGCATTTTCACAATATTTCATATGGGGCAGGCTATCTGTAGACACAAAAAGTTGCAATATATTTAGAAATCATTTCTTTTTTTTTTATAACATTTTGCATTATAGTTGTTGCGTTTGAATAGTGTAATTAATTATTATCTGACACAGAATCAACTAAAGAAATAATGTGTGTTAGTTTTCAGTTAATTCCCCGCCCCACTGAATTTTGAGTATAGAAAAAAATCACAACAATATGTTTATATATCAGCATATAATGTGACTAAATTGTATATGCGTTTACTTTTCATGTTCTTGCTAATCAGTCTAAACTTCAGTAATCAGAGTTTTTTTTAGCATTCACCTCAGTTTTACTTATTCATTGGTTTACCGTTGCACATTTACTTATTTGTACTAAAATGTACTTGGTAAATTAAATATGTTTTTTAGCTGGTACTTACGTTTGACTTGGTTTGTTTTCTTTTCAAGTTGAGTGTAGCTTTTTGGTATTTCTGCTAAGACTTGTCCTGAAACATAAATGTTAATAGATAAAGTAAATGCAATAACTGCAACAATAGAGACTGAATGTAAACTTTTATTAACAAAGAAAGATATGTACCGTATTGACTTGTTTTGATCTGTTTAAATCATTTGCAAGCTCAGGTTTTGAGAAACTATGAGTAAGATGTCGAATGTGGAACATTTATTATTAATCATATTCTTTGCATCATACAACAGTATACAGTAACTTAAACATCAGCACATATTTTATGCGCTGCAAAATTACTTAATAGGGACATAAATATTATAGAGAACTAAGAAATAGTTAGACGGCGTAATATCCAATTTTACCAAATTGAATAGTATTTAGGCCTCACCAAATTAAAAAGTTGTTCATCGGATTTGCCGCTCGTATGTTTTCAGAAACAAAAAAAATAATTTTTTTTTGTTTTTGGCTTGCGCTCGCCCCATTGAAAAAAATCAATTTAAAATTTTTTGGTGCGCTACTTTTTACGGACGTAAAAGTGTATAAATGCTTATACTTCCAGTCCCAGATTGTTCTCAAATGGATTTTAATCAAAATAAATACATACTACGCACACATCGTCTATAATAAATTATAATACATAAGGAGAGATCGTGTTTGTATACAAATTCTATTTTTAGAACTGATAAGACAATGATCGGGTGGGCAGAAGCCGACCGTCCATGTTTTTTGTAAACAGTGATGTTTTTCTAACGGTCTAAACTTTCTTAAAACACAAATTACATAAATAATTTTTTGATCAATGGAAAGGTTATAAAACAAGCAATTTATTGATTACTTTTAATTGTTATTTCGAAATAAAATGGATTAATTATGAACGCTTAACTTACACTGTTTTTCTAAAGGTTGTGAAAATCACTACGCCGCTTTTAAAATTATATGTCATTTAAAACGGTTATTCATTGAAAAAAGATATTTGGATACAAAAATATGAAGATTGTTAGTATTTCAAATCTTTTTGAATTTTGAAAATCCATAAATGAGCAAAAAAGTTATTAAAAATTAAAAATTCTGATTCAATGCGCAAACGGTGTTAAAATCATTTGTTTTGCCAACCACCAGATAAACAGATGTTAACGCGTGACGTCACGGCGATCTCTCCTATATCTAGTTGCATTAAAGTTATTTCCCCTTTATGAAGTTACGCCATTTTCTTCAAATGTTTACCAAATTACATACTACAAAAAATCGATTTATTTCATTGAAACTGGATGAAGAAAAACATACTAATTTGTTTGATAACATCAATCTACATTATTTTGGTAAGGGTAAATACTTATTGATGCATGTCACTTATCTGTTTTCTGTTTTTTTCCTGTCCAAATGATCAGCATTTGCATACGAAAGTTGGTGGGGTAAGGAATTTACATTACGAGTTGTTTTCAGGACAGTTTTGATTTTCAAATTTTCCAATCATTTAGTAGACTAACGTTAATGCACGTTAATCTCCATTTCAGACTTTAATTGAGACTTTGTTTCAACAAATTTTAATATTTTATGAAAGTTTAAGTTAGAAAAAAGAGCTGTACATAAGACATCATGCTCGACTTTTCTAAATCAGAGCTTTGCCAGTAAAAGGGACATAATAGTCAGAAGCTATTGAAGTACAGAGCTATTGGTCATTATATAAAGCTTAATTAAAAATATTCTATGTTAAAAAGGGGCGTACCTCTGTCTAGATTCAGACTTAAGAGTATTGTTTCTCCTGGTGTAGACTTTGACAGTAAATAACTGTTCTAAGTTTCAAATCAGAAGCTTTAATAGATCTAGCAACACTCACATAGATATTTGATGTATCAAAAACTTTGTAAAGTCAGCTAAGAATGCTACATTTTCATAGCAGTAAATATTGGATTCGATATTTGATTACACTGTACTGTATGACAATGTTATTACCTTTTTTCACGAGTTCGCGTTGTTGTGCGTCTGCGGGTTAGATTTTCTCAATCCCTGGGGACTTACTTTTTAATTTAAAAGGGCTATACATTCTATTTTAAGGTATTATTAGTCAGTCGAGAGCCAAATGAAGACAAATATATTTCTTCGCTCTTCGCTCGCTCCTGATTTTCTCAAAAACCAAAAAAAATATTTAAATTATTTTTTCGCTCACCGCTTCAAATTTTTCAGAAAAAAATCCGATGAACAACTTATCAATTTGGCGTGGCCTTAAATATACATTGTATAAATAAACAAACTAATAAAACAATTTACAAGTTGTTAAACTACTACATATAATGCATTTAAGTTATATGAAAATACAATAACACGTTTTACCAGCTTCATTTTTTACGTCTTCGTATGCACCACTGTTACTTGTTCCTAACGATACAGAAATATAATACTTTTTTTGTTAAGAAAAGAAAAACATGCAACGATATAAAATTTCTAAATATTACATGTTCACATATATCACGCTGTTAAATAAATATACCATAAATAACCTCAATGACGCTTTTTGATGTAAAATGATATGTTTCCTGTGTGGGAGTTAGGATATTAAGTTACATACCATTGTAAAATGTTAAACAATGGTAACAGTGTACACAGTCTAATTAGATCCATAGTGAATGAACTAAACTGTCACAATAAGAAAATAAATATTGGATATGTATGGAGCAAATAGACTATAAATGCTCATTCAAAATTGAATACTTTGCAATATGCTATGAAACAAGATATCAACACGATACCCGACTCGTCGATAAATGAATGGTATGATGCACGCAGTACTGCCGTCTCCTTCTTTGCTTTATCCGGGACTTTCATATGACTAATTGTTTAAGATAAATAGTAAGTTATAAGGCATTATTTGACAATCTAAAAATAACAATTTGATAATATTTTTGTGACATTCTTTATATCTTCTTTAATTATATATAATTAAAAGATAATAGTGAACCAAATACACAAACCAATTTAGAATATAAGTGTAGGCACAAATATATGCGAACAAAATATATACCCGAGAATGGATGTGTAAATTTGTTACTAACTTAATGTTCACATCATTTGCCGAAATAACGACATACATATTGATTTACATACCCTTGAAAACTCCGCCTTTTCCACAAACGAATAACCAAAATGGTAAGAATAACATTGAGTAAGGATGACACTGAGAGTCCCGCTAGTAAACCAATGAAAATTGATGATTGTTCCTTAGGTTTGTCTGACGTGTTATCTGTATATAATATTAAAAAGTAATATTTAAAGAAACACACGTTACGGCTGACACGAAAATAACCACAAAATACGAAATAAATATACCTGAGAGGGCTACTAAGAATAATGATTTTGAGAAAGTGCTAAGCCTATTGCCTGTTTAATTTCGATATATTATCAAATTTACCTTTTGTTTGAAAAGTGATTGTCTCAGATTCGTCCGAGGTTCCGAACCTATTTGATGATAGTATGACTAATTTGTATTGGGATCCACTGCTTAAATTATTGATACTTCGCCTCTGCAATTGGTCATCGTTGTCACAAAATGATATGTTTGTCCATTCATTGTCGACAAATTTGCTGTATTTTAAAATAAATGTCTGTGGTGCTCCACCATCAGAGCCAGGTCTCCATTGCAATGAAACTGATGTTTTCTCTCACACTTTCAGGGATAATTTCTATCTCCTGCGGAATAAGGGGTTTCCCTACATCAAAATAAAATAGGGTTATTATAACAGTAGCTCGATCAAGGATGCTATCTTAGAATAAATATGTATTGCAACCAAAATCCCGTCATTGTAAGAAAGGCTTCCACAGCAGAGTACCTGAATTCCCTGTGAAGCTTTCTATAAAGTAATAACTTCCTTCTCCTTCCGAGCAAGTAGTTTATCAGAATGGTGAGTATTAGCAAACTTGCCTCCTTAAGAAACTTATGAACAAATGTCTCATTTATTCACGTATCTTCGTGAGTATTTTCTGCATATCAATACATAGAAAACAAATCCGCGGATCATTTGCTAACTGATAAAGGGAAGTGTTCATATAACCATTATAATCATTTTTGGCTAGGTGCAATAATATGTAATTATAAACACCTAATAATATACTTTAATGACCTTAAACCAAAGATAAACATCATGATACTGTGAAATCATTAATTTTCGTGGGGGACTAATTTTCGCGGATTTCGTTGTTGAGTCAATCCACGAAATTTAATCCCAACGAACAAATAAAATTCCCATTCATTTTATGTTCAAAAGTTGAAATCCACGAATTCATATCCCAACGAAATTGCCGTTTTTATCAAAACTACGAAATTTCATGCCCACGAAATTAAATGATTTTACAGTATGCTTATAATGTTTTGGGATAATGACGTATATCTATGTTAAGTAAAGTATGCAAGAACGGAATTCATACCTTTTGTTTGGAAAATGATGAACAGATTATCCGAACTCCCTACATCGGTCATTGCAGTAATGTTAGCTTTATACCGTGTGACACTCAATAGACCTTTAATTGTGTAATTGAGCGTTGAAACATTATTATGTGTCACAGTTATACTGATCCATTCATCGTCGGTAACTTTCTTGTACTGTAAGATAAAATGTTGTTCTGATCCATGGTTTAAACCTGGTTTCCATTTGACAGTTACACTTGTGTCTGTCGTTCTCTCTTCTATTACTTTAAAATCAGACGGTTTGTCCGGTGGCGCTGAAAGAAATGCTTATGTAAAATGAAAGGAAAAGTTCGCGTCACTTACATTTAGTAGATTTTAGTCGTGATTTCTAGTGCTGAGTCATTTTGCATAGTATTAAAAAGTTACCCTTCTTATTTCATTTAAAGTTTTTCGAATGATAATTTATTCACATTTACTTCTAATACATCGATCCAATGCGTATATCTCATAAAGGCAAAGTAGTGCTGTTATTATTCAGAAACATTCAGAAATTAAAGATATATGTTGATATATGTAATTGTTTAGAAATAAAAATGTTACCTTTCGCTGCGATGTAAAATATCTGCTCAAAGATACCAACTGCATTTTCAATAGATAAGCGGTATTTCCCAAAATCTGACTTTGTGACATTTACGATTGTAAGATTGGTCAGCAATCCGGACCTAATGATTTTGATTTGCGTGCTATTTGCCAGCGTACTCCACATCAGTCCTATCTTTCTCTGCCATATAAAACTCGATTGATAGGGCACTGGGTAAGCCAAAGCTGTGAAACTAAGTGTAGCCGTTACATGTGTTGTTGTATATATCTTGTCACGTATTCGCACAGTTGGAGATGGCCGAGGAAAACCTGCATTTTGTTTCAAATGATAGTTTCTATACAATAAAGACACAATCAGAGAACAAGAATTAGTCTGAAGTATTTTCTT
Source organism: Mercenaria mercenaria (assembly GCF_021730395.1). Lineage (NCBI taxonomy): Eukaryota > Metazoa > Mollusca > Bivalvia > Venerida > Veneridae > Mercenaria > Mercenaria mercenaria. Next base: position 37,644,677 of record NC_069374.1, read on the forward strand.
TTTGTATTGCATTAAGGTAGTTCTGCACGTTTGATAAAACGGAAGTGATGGCGTAACGTCATTTATCCGGAAAACATAGAATAAAGCCTGGATTCGGCGCACGGAAATGAAAATCAATTTAAGAATTTATAGCAACTTGTGAGTAAATTTATTACAATGGCACTGCTACTATCTTTTTAAAGTTAAAATATGATATGACACGTTAAATAATTTAAAATAATGTCTTAAAATTAGCGTGAAATATGCAGTTCACTTTAATCATGGTCAAACATCTCAAAAATAAGAAGACGGGCCTATACATCTTATTTCACCACATTATAGACCATACGTTTATTTACGATTGTGAGAGGTTTCATTAAAATCTACATAGTAGAAAAAATTCGCGAAAATGTTATGGGTGTTATGATTTTCCCATAGACTCCCATTATGAAAAATTGCACGCGGTTCAAATTTTTCAAATCAGTCTAGCAAAAAAATAAGCACACGACTCTATCTTTTTTAATTGCTGAATTTTCGAAGAATATTCTGAAGATTTGAAAAATCAAAGTTTAGTCAATTTCTACATTGTAGAAAATATTTCGATCTAAACGTGCAGAACTACCTTAACTTCTTGTTGGATGGAGACTGAGAGACACTGTTAAAATCATTTGAACTATTTGTTTCCCGTTAAACAGTTTTTTAATGAAATATATGTGAAATAATGGAGTATAAGTATGAATTTGGAAGTAATAAAGTAATAGTGGTCGTAAACAATCAACATCTTAAGAAAAATAATCATTGAATTAAATGGATTATCACTGCGCAATTATCATTTAAACTGTAACCATCAGCACAAAGATTTATTCACAATGGAATAGAAAAACTTTATATTTAAAACGTGTTTCAATTTTGCATGTACTTACAGTTGACACGTAATGTCACATGTTTGACTGATGGTTCTTCATTGTTATACGTATTGTTTCCGAAACATTTATAAACTCCTTCATGTAAACATGTTGCTTTAGTGACTGAGTATGTCAAAGTGTTTACACCTGACTTTAATATTAAAATCTTTTCATTAAATCCAATTTTTATCGAAGATTTTGGATTGCTTTCTGTTGAACATTTAAATTCCAGCGAGTCATTCTCATTAACAGTAACTTCAGACAGCCCCACGAATCCTTTTACATGAAATTCTTTCACATATGTTTTATCTGAAAGTAATGAATACTAGAATACTTATGAATCCTCTATTTTAATTTTCTTCTCAAACTTTAAAAACGTTGTATTAACAAACAGGATTTAAGAAGAGGAAACGGTATCTGGGTAGAACCACCAAACTTCCATGTTTCTATATCCATGGCGAGGATTCGACCACACATCAATGAAGGTCAAGTGATTCGAAAACACTCGGTCAGGGAGGCCCTATAAGTACAACAATAAAATTAATTGTCTGGTACTTTGCGATGTGTAAAAAAGCTTGCTCACTTATGTGCCTTAGTAGTGGAACATATATATAATTGATATCATACAAACGACATTCAAGTGAAAGCTTCGACTAGCTTTCCCCTTCGACTCATTTTCGCAACTAGGTTTCATAGTATTATAGACTGTGCACGTATATATCATATGGTCTTTTCTATGTGTATTTGATAGGAGTAACGTTTGTGTATTCCACTGTTTAGTGTCTCCATTTCTTGTCCAGGTAATTGTAGATTGTTCTGGATTGCCAGGATTCACAGGGCACAAAATGTTGAAAGGTGAACCTTCAATTACAGTTTGATTTGTCAAATGACCAATTGTAGGAGGGTCTGGAAAAATGATATAGATAATCATCATAAGGGAGATACATTATATACATATTTTAATGAATAAAGAACACCGTAGGCTTTAGATAACTTGATAACTGTTATAGAACAATAAAATTTTTTCGATTTTATATCATACCAATCTTATTTTCGTGTTTTCTGTTTTATCTTCAATAACTTATGAGATAAGATCAGTTTGAACTTTTCGAATATATTTTTGTACCTATATTAAATTGTCCAACATTTCTATTGGTCAAACGGTCTGGACCAATTTTTATCATCGAGTGAAGAAATGACCAATATGGAATTTGTTTTTAAGAACATTTCTGCTTTCGTTTCATTTTGAAACGGATCGTTTTACCTAAAACCAATGTATTCCTATTCAATTTAGCTAAGTTGTGATGAAAAGAAAGAAAAAGTTTATTTGATTCACTATTGATTCTGGTCCTAAAAGTTTTCTTGTATGAAAAGTTGAAATCGCATCACAGTCCCTAATTTCCTGTCTGTTGATTGAGCCGACGAAACTTTAAAAACAAGTCCACCGCTCTCCTTCGAATCATGATACTTACACAGAATGTTTAAATATATGTTTCGTGCATGTTCACCACTTTGAGAACTACCAAACGTGCGTTTCATTGTATTAAATGCATTGCAGGAATACTCCCCCTTCTGTACTCTGTTAATGCCAATAATCTTCAAGTCAGCAATTGTCGATGTAATTGGACCATACCAGGAGTACGTTGGTTCAGGTCTACTGATAGCCACACAAGACATAGAGAATGATGTCTTTTCTATGACACTAAAATTATTAGATAAGCAATCTACTTGATGACCTCGAGTGGTAAAATATCTGATGGTGGGTTTTCTTGGCGGGACTGAAAATAATATCTGTAATTAATAAGTAACTTAGACAAATTCTCAGCTCAATCAAAATGAACGTAAGACGTGGGTAGAATTACTACGCGTTTGCTCATTTCTAAAATCTTTAGTTCCTGACAAAGATATTAACATATTTGTAGTTTCTTGTATCCAATTAAACATTTTATTTTAAAATCATAACATACAAAAAGTCATGTTTATATACTAAAACAATACTATATTTTAGACTCAACTAGATGAGTATGATGAACAGGTGTTTTGTTTTGATTTTGTTTTGGGTTTATTGCCACACTGAAACAATTACAGGTTGTATGGCAACTTTCCCGCTGTGGCGGTGGAGAAAGTCGAGCATCTAAACATCTCGACCGGGTACCTTCAGGAAGCATGCTATATTTGTGACGTTGTGACGTTAAACCCAACAACACTTCTTAGCAAGATAAAGAAAGGCTTATTTCTTGACCAAAGAGCTACAAATCAACTTTAAATATCATAATAATTTCAGCAAGTGTTGCGTTTGTCCTGGCTTTAGAGAAATATACGATGAAACTGTAAAAATACAAATCTTATAGAAGTCCTACGTAGCATATCTGGACAGTCCTGTTTCATAAATAGAAAACAAATGTGGAACCGATTTACTTACACAGAACTCTAACTGATATTGCAGCTTCGGTCGATCCGATACGACTTTCACCTACAGTTTCATTCATGGTGTTTGTAGCATAACATGTTTTGTTAAAATCTGCTGAAATCGAGGCAAATTTTAGTACATCACGACTTGTTGTCTCCCCACTCCAACTGATTTCTGGTTCAGGATTAGCAATAGAGCTACATGCGACAGTCAAAGTATCATTCTCTACAACGTCTAGAGAGTTACTTTCAATTACAATGCCATTTGAACTTCCGTAGCGGAATATAGGTATGGTAGGAGAAACTATAAGAAAGGAAATCAAACTAAATGTATTGTTTTAAACTAAATAAAATTTACTGCTGTCAATCTGAATCAGTAGACCAATACCAGGCATGCAACATTTCAATTATGACGCTTTACAAGATTGTTTTATTAAGTGATAAAAAATTGACCTCTTTATATGTATAAATACACACATTGTCATATCGGTTATTGATCAAAAGAAATGCAAATAGATTTCACGAATTTCAGAACACAGCAGACTTGACTACAATCATGCATCGCTATGTAGACACCTTGCGTACCATAGACTTGATAAACAATCTTCAGCATCCTGCCTATGGTTTGCATGTATGTGCTTTTACAAAACAATACAACTGTCTGTCAATGAGTTACCCTGGTCATTCAAGGAAAATGGGGTTACTGTGCCACAATGTAGGTAATCCATCCTAATCAGGACAATGATTCAGCCATTCTCCTTGTTTCAAAATTGAAAGTATACATTGAATGTCATCTTGTTAAGTCTAGGAAGACAGTAATGTCTGCCAATTTCAGTGTATATCAGATTTTCACATGAACTGTTGTATTCAATATTGGGACAATATGTTTGAAAATGTGCATTGTTATCAAGTAATTTTAAGAGAATGATAGCTAAATCTCAACAATCACTTCGATCAGGAAATTTATCAAATATTGCGCGTAATAATAAAAAGCACTTCTAAACAAATTAATATCTGCAAGAAATATTTAATTATACGATTTTATTTGAATTACGATTTTTTGTGTGTCTGATTATAGATTAACATCGCTTTATAATGCTATGTTGTAAACGTATGAAAACTTGTAAATTCTTTAAAAAACTACCATTTTTGTGCGCTTACTTTATTCAGAAATATATTTAGAGCCAGAACAGTTCAATAAATTCTATTGTAAAAATCATTAAAGATCTACAGAAAATCTTATTTCAGAATACATGTATACGCACTATATTTTTTTAAAGAGTAGGCCACTGGGCATCTAAATGATTAGAATGTCTTGAATGTTTTGTAAGACTTACATAAAACATTAACTTCAATAGATGTTGTACTACTGCCAGTGACATTATCTCGATTGGAAGGAAACATACGATTTTCGGCAGTACAGTTGTATGTCCCGTTATCTGCCTTAGAGATATTTCCAATGTATAATGACTGACCAGATGATATAGACGAAACAGGCGCATTCCACTTGTATGTTGGTATCGGTTTGCTATTACTTGTACACTTGATAGACAGCGTATTGTTCACGATAATGTTGACTATTTTATGTACTGGAACTGAAGCCATTGTAAATACTGGCAATGAAGGTGGATCTGTAACATACATCATAAATTGTTTACGTTATGTTTCTGTACAGTTATAAACTAATTTAGGTTTAAAAATTCATCACTAACATTAGAACTGGATTATAATAACAACAAAGAATTGCAAAGGAATCATTAACACAACTAATCAAGCTATAAATAAGTATATGTTTCATTTATGAATGATTATGTGTGAGAAATACGAATGTTCTCTTTGAATTTAATGTTAATGGTAGTTCTAATCTATATTGTATAGTTTGAAGATAAGAAGGCATTGAATAAATCCACTTTGATTACAATAATTTCAGACGTACAATGTAAAATTCACACTGTGCAATCCAGATCTACACTAGACAATGACAGGAGTTTATAACAGAGTTACAAACATACCCCGCCCAGGGATGTTATAAAAAAAAACAACAACAAAAAAAAAAAAAAACAAAAACATATCGCCTGTCAACATAACGTCCTCTTCTAAGAAAGTGGGAGGGGCAACGTACACATGTATTTATAATGTATGTAAATAATAACTATAATATATATTTCTGAATGTTTATGCCAAATTATAAATAACAATTAATGCATAGATAGGTTACAGACCAGACCAAAAATACCAAAAATATTTGTTGTTCAAAGGTGATATTGACCTTGAGCTAGAGCTTGGAATTTTACATGCTATGAATCAATTTGTTAAGGTGACTGTTCGAATATCCATCCATACAAACTGTATTATATATCTGACCACTAAGTTTGATCTTGACCTTTGAGGCTGGGGCCTGGGTCTTGCAAACCACACATCATTTCATTATTGGGAACATTTGTGTCGAGTGATTTTGAAATCTCTTGAGAAATTGTGGAGTTATGGACCAGACATGAAACTAACTCCAAACATCTAACCTCAAAGGTTGACATTGGCCTTGGAGCAAGGAGTCTGGATCTTACAATGACATATTGTTTCATTATGAATAAACTTTTGTGCCATGTAGTTTTAAATTCCCTGAAAGAATGACAGAGTTATGGACCGGACAAGAAACATATTATTAATATTCTATTCTGATTAAATATGTGAAATGTAATTACACACGTTACTAGGTTGTGATCACTATAGATAACTGACTTGTAAAAGGTAATAAATCCAAACGTGTAATAAATGAAAACAAGTGTCATTCACGAGTCAAATCACAATTTCTAGAATGAGACTTACATTGTACAATAACATTGACCTCAGTGGATATAATCGTAGTTGATGTATGGTTAGATGTGCATTCACAAGTATTATTTTGATCTCTTGATGCTCTCCAGGTAACGATACTTCTTACTGTTGTGTCAGTTGTAACTGGTGGCAAGCTAACGTTATAACAATGCCATGCTAGTTCCGCCAGAGGATTGCCTCCCGTAATCGAACAAGATAGCTTTCCTAGCTGACCATGTATAACAGTGTAGCCGCTTCCGTTACTAAACCCTTCAATAGCTGGAGGCCCATCAGGTGGGTCTGAAATATACATTTACAAGTTCATGATTCTAATAGAATCAGACATTGAATATTTATGTTACATGTACTACATGTACTTTTCTTTCAAAGGTTGATATTTTGTATATAGAGGAAAAAATCTAGAATTGTGTGACATCTATACAAAGAAAATATTATCAGTAACGTTTTTATGTGTATTTAAATAAATAAAATTGATAACGTACATATGATATTTAATTTTGTCGCTGTTGATATTGCAGTATTTCTGTTTTGAATGTTTCGCCCTGAACAATATATACTCCAGCCGTTTACAGATCTGTTTACATGGAAACTAATTGTACTGGTTAATGAAATCAGATTATCGTCGTTGGTGTTAGTTTGTTGTGTCGTGTTTCCGGATACAATAACTTTATCGTCCTTTCGATCTAATGTGCCAGAATCAAGTACCCATATGACGGTAGGGGCAGGCCGGCAATATGAAGTGCTACATTTGAATTGAAGGGTCGCGTTCTCAATGCTTGTGATCGTATCGTTGTTCTCTTTATTCATTGTTACAGATTCTATTGGCACTGAAAAAGATAAACAATAACACTTCCTGTGAAGGAAATCATGTAACACAATTAATGCAACAACTCTAAGCGAAGACAAGTTTCATTGTGAGTAGCATCTGAACGTAAATTAAACCGCTCATTCCATTCTGACCTATATTCATATGACTAAAGGTCATAAAACCTTTGAAAAAATGTGTTAAGAGACAGAGATGGAACTTTGGTAAACGAAATTCTCGTTCTTAAACCTTTCGCTACGTAACCATGAAACGAAGTTAAAATGTGAATCTGGAAATTACTTTATTTAAATTTAAAAATGATATTCTGTATAATAGCGGATTGGTAACTAACTCTCCTTATTCTTCCGAATATTACTCTATACATTAAATGTGTTGAATATAAATATCAGCTTTTCAAGTAGTTCATCGGGATTGATTTTATCTTTTGACATATCAAACCATTGTAGTTTACTTTGAGAATGTTACGCATTAATATGACGTCATAACCATGTGTTTTACTAGAAATTATATCATACATTCATCGTTGCTTATAAATATGGCGAAATCCTAGTGCAAGTCATCCGATTGTTTATAAATACAATCATTAGAAAGTAAAAATAATTGAGCTGGTAAATTGACCCATTAATAATTATATGAATTAGAATGTGTTTTGTAGTTGTTTCAAAGCACATTTAATTACATACTAGTAGAGCTATATTGAAATCATGCATGTTCATAAAGTCTAGTTTTATATTACCTTTAACGAAGATTGTAATTTCATTGCTGTGTATATTGTTCTGACTACATGTCCATTTGCTTTGGTGTTGACTAAGACCTACTTTCTTCAGTGTTAATGCAAACGTACTGTTTCCAAGACAGCCCCAGTCGTATAATTCGGCATTGTTTAAATAGCCAGTCGCTTTGCAATTTTCATCTGACATACTTATAAAAGTGTTCTGCTGACTATCCGCAGCTGTTCTCCAACTAGAAAATGTTTGGTGTTGGGTACCATTATAAGCGCATGTTAATGTGACATTTCCATTTTCTAAGACTTCAGCGATTGTAGGTGAAAGCCTCACTGTAGATTTTAATGCAGCTTCAAAAATAAGAAAAGAAAGAACTGATGTTTATTCATGTAACTAAAAATATACAACATAAGTTAGTCACTGTACACATATAAGGACCATCATTTTCACGTTCTTGAAAGTGGGCATAAACCGTGTTTTGACAAATGAATATATAATAAATTTCGTGCAATTGCAGCTGTAATAGACTAAATAATTGTGTAGATTAATAGTAGCTCAACAACGGACGTTCAGCATTAAATTTGAATAAGGAACTGCTCGGTCAAGAACGTCGTGATTGGCATGGAAGTGCTTAGCACCTTTTGGACAAAACCTCAGTCAAGTAGTGTGGTGCATTTACGACAAAGTAGTGGTATATGAAAGAAATAAGATTTGATTTTATCCCAGTTTACAGTTTGGTTTGATTAGAAAAGTCAGATCACTATAGAGGGGCAATTTACACATATAACTTGACAAATACGTACTTGTTAGTGTCAGCTGGATTATCCACAGAATGGTTGCATCTACCTTGTACCCCATAACCTCCATTCATTAATTTCTCACAGGAAACAGAACACAGAAAAATGCGTACAAATTGTGAACATAAAGTATTTTGTTAAACCGGATAGATTTATGAAACTAAAATATAATATGTAAATACATGGGGTTTTAGAAAAACGATTTATAAATCTTCCGTGTTAGTTTTACACAAATAAATGAAAAACAACAAGCCTTCATACCTTTATTGTAGAGTCTTAGTTTGCATGTAAGTGTTTTGTGGATCACAAACTAATATGTAAATGTGATAATTGATAACATTTCTCATATTTTCAGTTTTCATATTTTCTAAGAGAATCCGTGGTCTAGTATTCAAAGTCACCGACTTCTCATCATTTGCCCTTTACCGCTATTGATTCGACCCTGGTCCGATGCATACCCTTTTCTTGTGATGAAGCGTTTTGTTTTGAGGAGAAAAGTATACACAAAAGCCTAAAGTACAGATATTTAATAATTGCTGGCTGGATAGGGTGCTTTTAATGCAGTTTGACACTAAACACTGCGAGAGTTATAACAAAACTTATTAAAACAATCCATGTGAACATTTAGAACGCAATGCATATATACATTTACTTGACAATGACAAGACAAAAGACTCCGCGCAAGATGGAAGTCTACATATTAAGTAAATAAAACGACTTCACATGACTTTATAATAATATCTAATTACAAAAAGTACAAACTAGTTTCACCTTTCGGCATATCAATGTATACAAATGTTACGTAGCGTTACGTAATATTAACGTTGTCTGTGTCAAGGAGGCGTAATTAATATTGCTATTTGATTGTTTAGCATTTAACTGTCACTGCAGTATGTTAAGGTTTTTGGAAATGCTTTAATCCAAAACTTAACAGACTACAATGACAGTTAAATGCTAAACAATGAAATAGCAATATTAATTACGCTATATAAACAAAAGCATCCAGACAAAAGTTGATCCTATTTACTAGCACATTCGAAGAAAACACTCATTCTTGACAGACACTCCAATAGTTTTGTAGAAATGAAACAACAACGTAATATTTGTCCATATTTACACAAGTCAAACCAATAACTAAATTATTCTGTTTTAATCAGTTTCACAAAACTACGGTGTACCTCAAGAGCCATCGCCGCATATTGTGAGTTCGAATCTGCAAAAGTACGATACTACGATGCTGAAAAGTTAAAGTTACGAAACTACGATGCTGAAAACTCAAAACTACGATGATGGAAACACATAACTACGATGTTTAAAAATCGACACAACGACACTACGATGGTGAAAAGCCGACATATATTTTATCACCGTACTTTCGACTTTTCACCATCGTAGTATCGTACTTTTGTTGGAAATTAAACTGTGTGGTATTGTTCATAATTAAGGATGTCATTTAAACTTTTCTATTTTATACACAATGTATATTGAAGCTTTAGCTCGAAGCTTTCCATTTCGTCCTAGTATATGGACTACAAACTTCAGCCAATTAATCTTCTATTATTAACTAATACCACCCAGTGGGGTGAGCGATTTTAATGTGCTGTTCCAGGTATAGCTTTTAATATACATGTATATATTGTGTGTGTGAAATAGAAAAGTTTAAATGACAATATCACATTAATAATGTTAGGCGCTTACAGTCACCTGTCATCTACAGATTGAAAAATATTCGGTTAAGACGTGAACAACCCTTCACGCTCTCAATTATCGTACTTTTGACTTTTCACAATCGTACTTTTAACTTTTCACCATCGTAGTTTCAAGTATCGCCTTCCTTTCAACACATGTCAGTTTACCATTACACTCAGAACGAAACTGCCGAGTTGTTAAAAATTAAAATGGGTAACCTAATGATTCATAAAAAGCAACATCATAATTTCTCTATAAGTGTAACTTACCCGGAAGTATCTACATTGTTTTGGATCCTTTGCGCATGTGTAAAAGGAATGTGACACGGTAGAAAAACGTCGATAGCAAAAACTCGAAACTACGATGGTGAAAAGTCAAAGCTACGATGGTGGAAAGTCGAAAAAATAAAACCGCGATGGTGAAAAGTCGAAAGTATGAAGTTGAAAGTACTAAATGATTTCGATTAATCGCCATGGTAGTTTCATTGTTTCGACTTTCAACATCGTCGTTTCGTGTTTTCATTATCGTTGTTTTGACGTGTCACCATTGTAGTATCACGTTCCTGTTACACATGCACTGAGGATTTAAAACAGTGGACGAATTCATATGAAGATATCGTTCATTCATTGTTTCGAGTTCAAAATATGCGGCGATGGCCCTAACAGAACACCGTGCAAAACAAGAAAGAAATGGCAGTGACAGAGACGGTAGCAACATAGTTTACTCAAATCATAACAAATACTTTTCATTAGCTCTTGAAAGAAGAAGCAAAATGTAAACAACGGATATTATGTTGATTGATATTATATAAATATCATATGGCAACGTGTGTGACATTGATCTTGTCAACCCGAGGGCAGAATGTCACCTGAGGCGAAAGCTGCCATATGATATATGTTTTATTATACCGAACAATATTTAGTACGTAAATTATTTTAGATGGTTTTAATTAATTTAATTGAAGTTTCTTCTTTAGCGCGGTACTGTGTACACATTGAATAGTGACGTCCACTATTTGTGTACAAGGGAGGCAATCATTTGGCTTATAATTGATTAGAAACAGTTAATTGCCCTTATATGACTTTAAAAATATCAGCACGGTCACATAACATGACAGTCACATTCGCTTGGTCACGTGTCAAAAAGGTTGAAAATGTTTTTGATTGTCAAAATATCTCTTTCTGGGGTAATGGGATTTTATCATTGTAGACAGAAGTGAGGTATAATAATCCATAATAACAAACTGTTTTTGTTTCAGATTAATTTGTGAGATATGTTGGTATTACAATGCCATAGGTACAGCTGATCTAAGATCATCATGTTCATTGCTTGAAAATGTTAAGATATCAATATCTAAGATAGCGTAAGGTAACACTTTTCAGTTTAATATAGTATTATTCCAATATGGTAACTACATCTTTCAGAAGATTTCATCCACCCAAGTTCTTAAAGCACTCCAAGTTAACGTGTTTCCGGTGATTTGTTTAAAATAGCTATTCCTTGTAGTATGAAAATGTTACTAATTTTAAAAGTTTTACTCTCTCTACACAAAACCGTACAGCTGTAATCTAAAACAGACAGCGTTTTCCATCCTGCCGTTTAATGCCAGTCTTGTTACAATTTCAGTATTCTTGATAGGTTTGGTAAATAAGACCCTTTAAGAATTTGTGATTTTAAATACCATACACCAAAGTATGTAAATGTAAACAAACTATTTCACGACGTACATAATATTGCATGTCACAGCAAAACTTCCATTCAAAATACAACACAAGATGTTAAGCAATACAATTATGTATTTCAATAAACATATTTATTTATAATCTCTTGTGAAATCAATTAATATTTTCTTTAGTGAACACACAAAGCTATATTTTCTACTTACAAAATGTATATTGATATACAGAATCCATTTTAACGTGCCTCGATTACTTAACTTCAAGCACAGTTTTAGCCAGAAAAATTTTCTATTATTTATTTTTTAATATAGAGATTAAGAATTACCATTATCTTTATTTACTGTTCTGTCTATCTGTTTAAGAGAAATTTTCAATAAAATGTCCATCTTAATTTAGATGGTGCTGTAACACATCTGCAGGAGTAGGGTGTGTGTGAATGCCTTATATTAAATTTTTAAGTATGGTTTTCATTTATTATAAGTTTATGGTATAATAACAATGAATTAAACTTGCTTCTAACAGGTGTTTATTTCTCTTTAGTCTTTCCGAAACAAATGTGTTATGTTGCTCTCTCCTCACTCGTTCAATTTGCTACACGTTCATCTACAGTATCAGTGATATTAAGGGTCAAAGGTAATTTTCATGTAAAAGAATGATTTTTTTTTCATTTTTCTTCTTGTAAATAATATCTTGTCGATACTAGTCAACGGTATCAGTTCATTTAATGTATAAATGTTGGGCGATGTCTAGTATGCACATATAATTTCAAAACATTCAAGGTTATCCATAATATCAAAGGTCAAAGTTAAAAAAAAATGTGAGTAAAATGTTGCAATAATATCACCTGTTTGTAATAATTCACTGTTAGCAATTTACTTTAATGTATACATGTCAAGAAAGGTCAGCAATTTAGGTCTTATTCCTATAAGTCAAAGGCGAACTTATTCTCAAAGGTCAAAGGTCACATTTGTGTTAGAATTCGCAAAAAAAAACCAGCAATTTTGTAACGATTTTTCTTTATTGTGTAGGTTTTTTTATCACTAGTAGTAAAACTGATCATTATTCATTTTAAAGTGTATATAACAGACAATATCACTGTCGAAATGATAATGAAAAATTTGTCAAGGTCAAACTTGACAGTAAAGGTCAAAGGTCAAAGGTAAATGGCGAAATTTGCGTGAAAGATAGAAAAAATAGCATTTTTGCAGTACTTTTTATTGTTTAAAAGTATTTGTCAATATTAGTATCTTATGGTTATTCTTTTTTTTTATTTAACGTCGCACCGACACATGATAGGTCATATGGCGACTTTCCAGCTTTAATGGTGGAGGAAGACCACAGGTGCTCCTCCGTGCATTATTTCATCACGAGCGGGCACCTTGGTAGAACCACCGACCTTCCGTAAGCCAGCTGGATGGCTTCCTCACATGAAGAACTCAACGCCCCGAGTGATGCTCGAACCCACATCGATGAAGGGCCACGGAGGCCCCCTTTATGGTTATTCCTTGAAGTTTCATACATGTATATATATGGGTCAATGCCAACAATGAAGATATCATAAGACAGGAGTCTATGGGTCTAGATGAGCCCTGATGTTAAAGTTTAAAATTCGTTTTCAGATAGTAAATTCAAAAGATAGCACTGTTATTTTATTTCTTTGTTCAGACATAATTATCTTGTTATAACTTGATGTTAATTCATTTTAATGTTAACCTTTACTTACTTACTTTCTTACTGCGTTCCATCTTCTTATGGCCGTTTTATATCTTATGATTAGATGTGGCAATGATTTGCACCGTATTCTGCAGATCGCTGGCATCTCTCCACAGCTTGGTCCCAAATGGGATGTCTGTTGGCCAAACTTTCTGGCGTGCTTCTTCCAGATAGGAACAGCTCTGCGGAATGTGAAACGGTGTTTGTTCCTCTGATCCGCACTGACGTTTAGCTGTCTTTGTAACACCTGGCTTCTTCATATGTTTTCTCAGGCCACAGTCTCCAGTGCGCAGACGGAAGACAGTTAATTGGCCGTGCCTGTTTAGCTTGTGTAGACTTTCTGATTTGGCACGTAGCCTCAATTTATGTTCTTCCAGTCTTACGCAAAGCTGTTCTTCCGCAGAGTCTGAGCTTCTCTGTGTGAAGTTGGAGGTTGGGGCTTTATTTACCTGGTTGTTTCCTTCGCAAGTTTGTGCGCAGCTTCATTTCCAGCTACGGAACGATTTCAAAATTTTGAAACCGGTTAGTTATTTGTATGAAATCGAATCGAACCGGTTAATCGCCGGGGCCTCCGCATTGAACATGTTTTCTTTCCTGACGACGGTTTAAAGGTACTTCTAGCAGCTGACTTCATTAGGAACTTACGGACTTGATCGTTTGGAGGCAGTGTGATATTTTTTTAATAAGTCATATTTTGGTGTATTTTATTTTAGATATATCTCGACAAGCAAATCCGAGACTATTGATTATGTTCAAGTTGATGTGTTTTAGCGGAAATATACTGCAGTCAATGTGCTGGTCAAAGAAATGTATAAAGTACGATTTGTGATGTTTATTATTTGAGAGCGATTAGCGGTTTTGCAAAACTGAAACCGGTTTCACCTAGTAATCGAATTGGATCCGATTAACCGAGTAATCGTCCCAGTCCTACTGCTGAGAGTGCCTGAAGAGCTGACTTAGAGTCTGTTAGGAATATATTGTCCCCTTTCTCCTCGCTCATACAGTTCGAGTGTCGCTGATGTGAGGGCTTGCATCTGGATCTGTAGTTGGAGCATCTCTTGCCGACAGGATGGGGGAGTGTGAGAGAGGAGTTGTCTGAAAATCTGATGTAGGCACCACTCCCAGCATTCTGAACTGCCCTTTCCTCTGATCCATCGGTATATGCTTGGATCCAAGAGTGTGCTGGATAGCGGTCATTGATCATTTCTAGCGTAAGAGATTGTTGGTAAGCCTGATGTTGCTTTCAGTTTTCTTCTACTCCTGGCACCTCCAATCTGATCATTGGAGCACATTGTCTGGGAACCTATTTATTGCGCTCGAGCGGCTCTGCCTCTGTGTTCAGCGGTGCTGTTAACCCTTTTGCAGTTCTTTGACGATATGGTTGAGACTCTGTCTTTTCAGTCTGTTCTTGGTTCTGCTCTCTAGTTTTGAGTGGAGTGAGTGGGATGGTAGTCTCTTTGCCTTCTCTGAATACACAAAAGCTTTGTACTCCCGTCTGGTCTCTTACGGCTCAGGGTTGGCTGTCTTTTCTATTTATTTTATTGGAGTTGTTTTCATAGCTCCGGGCTTATCCTCAGACCTGAAATTTAACCTTGTCCAGCTTATCTTTACTGGTTTTGGAAGCAGTTACCAATGAGGTGGATGCTGGGACGATCTGTGTATGAAAAGAATTGGAACCACTGCCTTACCGTTGCATGATCATAAGAGGCGACTAATAGGGTCTTAACACTTGGTTTTGTAGTAACTCTGTGATTCCAGAAGGTATGCAAATTTTGATTCCATACCTCATGGTTTTATTTTGATGTAAATGAGATGGGGAACCAAAGTTTGTAGTCCTGTTTGGCGCCATATAAACTATACTGTGTTGGTGCGCCGTAAAACCCAGATAAATGAATAAATAAATAACTCTGCTATTGGCCGTACGTTGCCTGTGTAGACTTGCAGAGGGTCTTTGCATTTTCTTCCCGATTGTTCCAGCCGGTTCTTTTTTGAAGGCCCTCTCCCTTGACCTTTAATGTCAGATTTTACCTTGACTAAATTTTCATTATTATCTCAAAAATGATCTCATCTGTTGTATATACTTTAAAATGAATAATAATTAGTTACTAGTTCTGAAATACCTTAAAAAATAAAGAAAAATCATTGCAAAAAATGTTTTTGTTTTTGCTAATATTCACGAAAATTTGACATTTGACCTTTGATAATACGTTTGGCTTTGCCTTGTTTGGGTAAGACCTACATTCCTGACCTTGCTTGACATGTATACATTAAAATAAATTGCTAAAAAAATTATAACAAGAGCTATTATTTTTTAACAAAGTAATGAGTAAGTATGCTACAATTTGTTCTTTTACACTAAAATGACACCTGACCTTTAATACCAGGTTCGACCTTGACTTATTTTGTCTTCAATGACATCGTCTGACATATATACAGAAATATGAACAACAATAAATTACTAAAATGACAAAACAAATACTTTCAAACAATAAAAAAATATTACAAACAGGTGATAGTATTGCACAATTTAACTTACTTTTTTGACCTTTGACCTTTGACATTGGTTGACCTTGAATGTTTTGAAATAATATGTGCATACCAGACATCGCCTAATTTTTATACATTAAAATGAATTG
Source organism: Mercenaria mercenaria (assembly GCF_021730395.1). NCBI lineage: Eukaryota > Metazoa > Mollusca > Bivalvia > Venerida > Veneridae > Mercenaria > Mercenaria mercenaria. The sequence goes on from NC_069374.1 coordinate 37,660,870, forward strand.
ATATCGACAAAATATAACTAACAAGAAGAAAGTTAAAGAGATATTTTTTTTTTCATTATTTTACTTGAAAATGACCTTTGACTCTTAATATCACATTTGAACTTGTCTGATTTTAAACGATATCTTTATTACCGACATTGTGGGACATATATACATTAAAATAAATCACGAGCAATTACAAATAATGATTCTGCATTTTTTTTTTCACACAAATTTGACCTTTGACCTTGATATAAGCTTTACCCTTGGCAGTTTTGGGGTTACATCTGCACTGCTGACTTTGCCAGACATACAGATATTAAAACGAATTAACTTCAGTGACTAATAATGTGAATACATATTGAAACTTTAGAAAAAGTAAAGATAACATTTTTTTACATTTTTGCATGAAAATAAACTTTGACCTTCAATAATCAGGATTGACTTTCACGTTTTGCAATAAGATTTGCATTTCTGACTTTGGCTGATATATACACATTACATAAGTAAAGCTGAGTGTCTTATGATAACAAACTAACTTTTAAGAATAAAAATAAATTTCAAATATGCCAATTTTTGTGATTTGTTCTTAAATTTGACTTTAGACCTTAAATATCAAGTTTGCCCTTCATTCCTTTCTGAAGAATTTCTTTTTGCTGACATTGATTGACATATATACATTTACTGATAATCAGGTAGCTGCTATAATTAAACAGTGAAAAAACTGGTAGACGTTTACTTTACCCTACTCCCTAAATTTTTACAGGTGAGTTTTAACTCCCTTATCACAAACATAAGTGAACAAAATATATATAGGCACGGCTTTGACACTTAAGAAATGGGTTTTCATGGAGGACATGAAATATTGTTTCCAAAAAACTATAAACTTCTTTTGGCCTCAATTCTTGCAATAAAAGTCCGTGAGCTCTCGGACCAACAGAAGAAGTCCTTAAAAATATCATGGCACATTTTTGAGATATTGTATCTGGAATTCTGGTATAAAGGCTGATACATATTGTGGCTGTTACTGTAGACCATATGCTGTATTGTTCTACTACTGGTATACTGTAGCGTGAATGTTTGATCTAAATATAAGAAAATAAGAGGAACAAAATGGCCGAAGTTCGCTCACCTGAGTAACACACCATAACAGTGTAAACATGTTTTACCTAGGGATTTCATAGATAAAAATATTCTGACCAAATTTCATGAAGATTAGACCAAAAATGTGGCCTCTTGAGTATACACAAGCATTTTCTTTGATTTGACCGAGTGACCTAATTTTTTACCCCACATGACCCAGATTCGAACTTGTCTAAGACTTTATAAAAACAAACATTCTGTCGGGAAGACTGGAATAAAAAAGTGGCCTCTAGAAAGTATACAAGGTTTTCCTTTGATTTGACATAGTGACCTAGTTTTTGACCCCAAGTGACCCAGATTGGAAATCATTCAAGACTTTATGATAACAAACATTCTGAACAAGTTTTATGAAGATATAATAAAAAAATGTAAACAATTATATTCTTTTATTTGACTTAGTGACCTAGTTTTTGACCCACGTGATCAAGATTTGAAATCATCCAAGACTTCATAATAACAAACATTCAGACCAAGTTTTATGAAGATCGCAAAAAATCAAATTCATATCGGAACATTAGTATATTAATATGGAATATATCTGTACTTCATTTGAAGTCTCTTCACCAATAGAGAAGCAAGAATCTTCAAGAAGGCGTGACAAACAGGCAACAGACTACATCATACGCAACTGAGAGGTCTTTGATTTTTATGTTTTATATTCTCTGTTTGAAATATACCTTTGATTGTATGGATAAATATCTGTGGCAACTATCTGTCAACAAAAAAAGAACATAAGGCATAAATGTTCATATTCATTTATTCAATAACAAAGAGCAAGAGCAAAATATTTCGCACAATATAAATAAAAAATAAGTTAGAAAGAAACATGGACGGATTACCTAGTTTATATAAATGTTTCACGAGCACAAGACAAGTAAACAACAATCTTATCAAACACTCTGCAAAAATCAACATAAACTGAACATAAAATTAGTAACTTTAGCATTTTGTGAAATATGCGTCTTCTTAAAACTTGTGTTGTTTAGCAATTTGGTATTTGTCCAAATATACAGGAACATAGTCGGAATAATATATATGCATCACTCTGGATTAAAAATTATTATTTCACGCATTTGAAAAACAAAATCTAAGATTAAATATAGGCATTGTGAGGCTATGAAAATTGCAATCCTTTATGTTGCACACTTAATCAATGGGGTTGCGAGGCTTTCAAACGACAAATCATGTATGCAACACACTTTATAAACCAAAGCGTTTATGGAGCAAAGTGTATAAATGTATTTTGAGATTTGCGAACTTCAAACGATGTAATAAATAGCACACATAATAACGTAATTAGGCGACCAGCAAGCGTACAATTGTTCATGAAGCACACTTAGTTAAAGCAACATTCAAAACACTAAGTAAAGATATTTTGAGGATTAGAATGTAAATTCATTTATGAAACATACAAAATACTTGCATTTTAAGGCTTGCAAAAATCATTTTATCTAGTATGAAACACACAACATAAAGGTGAGTCTAGATATTAAATCATCAAATGATTATATAGCATATTAAATTACATTACTGAATAAAGATATTGTGAGGTCTGAAAATATGGAATCGTTTAAACAGCACACTGAATAAAGGCATTATGAGGCTTGAAATATATCAGCGTTACACAAATAAATAGGCTTGGCAATACCTATGATTTATGCAGCTAACTAAATCAAAGAAATTAACAATATAAATTTTAAGCTGAAAAAATTACCCTTCACGAATTAGGAAAAGCAATAATAATTTATTACCTGATCTTTACTATCTGATTACAAAATTACACGTTGAATATTTTACAATTATTGCTTTTTAGTGAGGTTGATATCGGCCTCGGAAAAGTGATATCGGCCGAACCTTGAAGGCAGAAATTGTTTCATTATTAAATTTAGAAACTTGAAGGTAACGTTTGGAAAGGTTTGCAAATATTTGCAGCGAGGGGTTGAAATAATTTTTTATGTTATAGTCTTAAACTGTGTGGGACATTACATTTTATGACGTTACGATATGACGTCAATGCGCTAGGTCAATTTTAGTTTCTGGCTCCACCCTAGAGTTAATAAGACATTTTATCACTAATCAAGTGACTATTCAGGCCTATGAAAATTACTAAAATTATAGAAAATGATAAATACAACTGTTATACATACTAGGGAAACGACATTAATAAATCACAATGAGGTCAAAATATCATTAATATCACCATGTTGAAAACACAAAATCCTATTCGCATAAAATCTATGCTGAGGTAATCAATGATAATCACAGAAAATAGGAATACAAACAAAATAAAATTTTGAGATTACAAACAATAGACATAGTACAATAAAAAAAGTCATGCTATTTACACAATATTTATGCTATAAGCAAAAAGGCTAAATGTTTATTAATATTTTTCTTACATAAAGGATCATGAAATCTTTGAGCAAGTTCGTTTCACTTTTGAACCGTACGCCGTTTCGCCACTGGCAATCGGCTAAGCATTCATTTGACTTCCTGGCACTGACCTGATCTATCTGGCTTACGCCCATGTGTGCCGGATAGGCGAGATAGGCTTAGCGGCTTAAATACTTTCACGATATTTTGATAAATATCTGCAAATGTGTGATTAATACCAGAATACTATTAGGTAGAAATATACCACAAGAAAAGAAAATGTTCGTAAACTTATTTAGCCGCAATAGAAAAACATAACAAATTAGATATTTGTTTTTCTTTTATTTGCAGCTCGCGTGGCTAGCGTGCGCCGGTGTAATGAAATATTTCGACCCCCATAGAATAATGACCTCCCGGTCATTATTCTATAGAAAAAGTGACCCCCCGGTCATAGTATTATGACCTCCAGATCATAGTACTATGACTCCCCCACGTGAAGTAAACTGAACCTCACGAAGAATATTGACTCCCATAAAAAAACGACCCCCAGTCATTTGATCAAATTTAGTGATAACTCATGTATCTAAGGCCTAATTGCTGCATTTTATGCCCCCACTCGGGGGAGGGGGGCATATAGATTTGCCCTTGTCCGTCCGTCCGTCCTTCCGTTTGACCCAGAAATCAGAGCATTCCGCAACGGGAAAAGGGATTCTATTTCTAGACGCTGTATCTTGGTGTATACATTTTTTTCAGGAAAATAACAATTCACAATACGTTCACAAAACACACCAGTGTCAATAATCCCTGCAAACTTCGATACGAAGTAATTCTTCAGAAGAAAACTGCACAGGAAACTGCTAGCATAGAACTTAGTATTAATAGAAGTTGCAATACTTAGCAGTGGCAGTAAAGTACGGTAGCGGCAACAATAGAAAGTAGTAGTAGTAATAGTAGTAGTAGTAGTAGTAGTGGCAGTGGCAGTGGTAGTGGCAGTTGCAGTAGCAGCAGCAGCAGCAGCAGTAGAGGAATAAGTGACAGCAACAACAGCAGCAGGAGAAGAAGAGGTAGATGTACAAGACGTATTAGTGGAAGCAGATATAGTAGTATCAGTAGTAGCAGTTGTAGTAGTAGTAGTAGTAGAAGTAGTAGTAGTAGTAGTAGAAGAAGAAGAAGAAGTACATGTAGTAATAGCAATAGAAGTAGCGGCACCAGTAGTAGTAGTACAATCAAAATGTTAACTATTGGCAATGGAGGGTATTAGAGTTGTAGATCTAGTAAAATTGTCCGTTAGGTTTGTGGGGATCACTTTTTAATAGATATTATCGTCGAAAGTCTTTTTAGGAGCCGGTGTTTTACACGCAAAGAGTAACTTTTTTGAATAGAATAATGTCCGGGAATCGATATTGTATGAGAGTTCGAATGTAGTAATTTCGGCAGTGAGTATTTTACATGGAAGGAGTCACTTTTTCTATAGAAAAATAACCGGGGTCGTTATTCTATGAGATTCGAAGGGAGTCATCTTTAGGGAGTCAGTATTTTACTTGGAGGGGTCAGTTTTTCTATAGAATAATGACCGGGGGGTCGTTATTCTATAGAGTTTTCAAAGGGAGTCAGTTTTTTATAAGGGAAGTCAATATTTTACAGGAAAGGAGTCACATTTTCTATGGAATAATGACCGAGGGGTCGTTATTCTATGGGGGTCGAAATACTTTATTACACCTGAGCGTTCATGAATTAGACAAGAGCTGTCTGTTGATAGCGCGCTCGACTATTAGAAGAAGTGATGGAAGTCTGGGGTCATAATATTACCAGAGATGTTCAGGCAAAAGAAGAAAAATAGATAACACAAACAATGTACCTGTATTTGCGGATTTGGATAAGTCTTGCACTATATGACAATGTGGGACCATGATGGTAAGCAAGTGTTCAAAGTTTCAAAGTCATATATCAAATAGTTAGACAAAATATGGAATGGTATGTTTATGCTTAACCATTTTCTATGTCAAAAAGGGCCATAACTGAGCTAAATTCCGTCCTTGTCCTAGTTTTGTAGTCTTGCCATAAAATTTAACTGATTTCCAAAGCCAAAAAGGGCCATAATTCAGCCAAAATAGTTGACAGAGTTATGCACTCTTGCCTACAGGATAAAAAAGTTTTCAAAGTGTCCAAGACTCATGTCAAATAGTTTTGACAAAACGTGGTCTTGTACGAAAATTGAACCAACTTCCAAGTTCAAAAAGGACCATAATTCAGCCAAAATATTTGACAGTGTTATGTACTTTTGCCTATATATAGAGACTGTTATAATAAACAAGTGATACAAGTTTCAAAGCCATATGTCAAACAGTTTACACAAAATATGAACTGGTACGAAAAACTTAACCAAGATTTGTAAGTTAAAAGGGGCCATAATTCAGCCAAAACCCTTGATAGAGTTATTTACTCTTGCCTAAAACTGGCCAAGGTAATGGTACACAAGTGTTGAAAGTTCTAAAGCTTTATCTCAAAAAGTTTTGTCAAAAAGTGGACTGGTACGAAAAACTTAACAAATGTGTGACGCCGACACTGTGGTGAGTAGGATAGCTCTACTTTTTCTTCGAATAGTCAGCTAAAAACCAGCGAGATTAAATTTTCTTGCCGCTCACATGTACACCGGCTAGGGTCGTCCCTTGTATTGCTAACCTGATAAAACTTGACCTTGATTTCCTCAAGCCAAACATCCTGACCAAGTTTTTTCTAGATCACATAAAAGTATATGCTTAAGTGTTAACAAGATTTGACTTTGATCTGATACAGTGATCTAGATTTTTTATTCCGTATAACTCCCACACTGACTTAGATTTTATCAAGAGAAAATCAACTCAAAATGTGACCTCTTGAATAAAACAATACATATTTTTGTAAAAGAATACTGTTTACCGATGGTGACAGACTGTGACAGACAGTGTAACATTGTAAACTCTGGTTGCCTTCCTCATTGAAGAATATAAGATTTTGTCCTTAAAATTGAAGAACCCAGTCTAAGATTCAAAGTAAATATATTTTCCAACTCTAGGTCTTTAGCAAATGAATAATGTAGACTGAACCAAAACCGCCAAGCCCTCTCGCCCTGAGTATCTAAAGGATATTCTCCTAACTTACGTTTAATTACATGTTCGTAGTTTTTAAAATGTCATTGCCTATATGCTGATATGCACTGATAATTTGTACTGCAACAGTTGTTATATCATTCTTTCGTCCAAAGTCATTATGTTACATGTAGTGACAAAATGTTGTACAATTCAGTAATGAATGTATAATATATAAAGCCTACTTAACAATGATGAAAAAACGCACTCTTTCAAAAATAACTCTATAACTAAACCCATACATATCAAACTTCAAAAAATATATTAAATATAAGAGCATTGTAAGTTAAATAACCTGAATGTAATGAAGAAGGGCATGATATAATTTTATCACATGAGCAAGTACTAAATGCATAAGTCTCTCTTTAATATAATTACGTAGATATAATGTCAATAATTGTAAATGTCTATTTGGGAAACTTGTCGAGTCCGATGTAAATCCACATCAGGCAGTTCCAGTTATGTCCGCAGCTCAGTTATTGTTCTGGAATTAGAAGACAAAAAAAGACATTGACATTAGAGAACACTCACTGTGCAGTCACAGATCAGTCTAGGAGAAGTTTCCTATATGCGACTATTATTTCAGTGGCCTTTTCTGATCTATAGTGTATCAGATAAACAAAACATTAACACATTGTAGAAAAAGCAGCCTGGTGTTTCCAATGTTCGTTTAAGCCGCAATGGACAATACCAGGCTCATGTGGTGTTAGTGACAGTATTCTTTACCATATAGATATGTCGGTTAAAGTAAAACGCAGGAATCAAACCGCGAAAGTAGCTCCAGCTTTACTCGTTTATATCTCCAGTTCCAGTCGAGACTGAGTTGAAGTTTCATAACGTATAATACTAATATGACATGACGCCATAATTTACCTTGCTAAAAAATTAGTATGACTCCCCAGTTTTTTTTTTATATATAAGTTACTAACCGTTTCGAGGTGGTGCCCCTATTCTCTGTAACGTCATTTTAAAGCAAGAATGTTTTGTAGTGTTCCTGCTATTCAACCATTTGTAATATACAAATACATTTAGTTTATCGCAAATGTTGTTGTAAACTCTCACATCATATATACCCGGTTTGACAAGCCTACATTTAAATTTTATGGACCACTACATGTACTTCCTTGAATAAAATTACAATTCAATGACTCATGTATTATTTGATCAGGGTGAACCAATGACTTAATATAAAGAACACATTTATATATGTTTGCTCAACTGGTACACGTTCCAAAATGATTAGCACATTTGTATTTGACTTTCCATCTCATGCAAAAACAACTCGAAATTATATCAATTTGAATCATCATACTTACTGTTCTGCAATTAATTGTTTGCATTTGAAAATAATACAGCAAAAGCATGTTGAGCTTTATCAAAGTTTAATTACTTGTTTTCACTGAATAGGGAATATCTATAACAAAATAAAATGACAAATTATAGTGTTGACCATGTTATCCAGGCTTCTTTATTTCTAAAGAATGCAATAACATCGCGATATGGACGGACATTCATTATTTTCATCGAAATCAGCCACGTTGTTTTAACAAAAGGTACATATTTTAAGGATTTTTTTGCTGAATTTGGTTTTAAACACAAAATCTAACTTCTACAGAAAATTGGAATGCACTCACTCAGGACACTGTATTCCCTCAGTTTTTGGTGTGCTTTAGTGTCTACTAAATACATGTAGCTAAGGAAACTTTACTCTTTAATGTTTGTATGACTGTTATCATTATTTCTAGTCTGGGAATCTAGTATTATTTACTTACCATTTGTAGTAAAGACCACTTCAGTGCCAAATTCTCTGTATTAGTTCTATATTGCAGGATTCACTTTTCTTTCATCTAAGAAATAAGTATAGTAATAGCTTTATATTCACACTGTAGTATTTATTACAATATTTATCGTTTATTATATACTCGTACATGTACCAGCCAAAGCGATAAACATAAGATACTCGTCAATATTTCATTGTTATGATATTAATATATTATGATTCATGGAAGGAGTACAGCAATGAATTAGGTTATAGAGATATGTGTCATTCATTTAATATAAATTCAGATCAACTGAGCATTCATCGGATATTACAATCACCGAGTCAATAATTAATGCTTCGGACTTAATTGAAGTTACTTTAGGATAGGATAATTCGTTTTTTTTCATATTCGAATATATCAAACACGTGTCATTGTTTCTTGCACGGAAAACTTTGAATGATGATGTTTATCGCGGATACTTAGAGAATGAGAGAGAATGATATCGAATGTACAGTTGCAGTTTCAACTTATCCTTGAAATATAACCCCTAGCAGATATGTGTTTCAGAACAATTCCTCATATACAGAGAGTTATTATCCTACACAGACTACTAGTATTCGGAAGGATGGGCGAACAAAGGCAAATGGTTTGGTACTTTTTTGAGGCCATGAAACTATTTGAAAGTGTCTACATAGAATAAGGCTACATTACAAAGGATATGTAAACAGAAAATGATTACATCGCTTTAATTTACAGAACCAATGTATTGCTGCAATAATTATTCCAGCCAGGGGAAAGTGCCACCAAACTATCAAGCCAATGTCTGTTGTAGATACTTGATACCAGCTTGACCTATCTGAAAATATATTTGAACAATTGCTAATTAAATTCATTGTACATAATGAGCGGTATATGGATTTATACGCTTATCACGACTTTTTATATAAAAATATGACATAGTCGATAAACACAACCTATAAATAAACAAAGATGGTATATAGACAGACTTTCTTATTTACCGTCTTCTTATATATTATCATTACAATCTGACTGAAATCATCTCCTAAAATGCTAAAATGTCAATCAGTCTTGCTTACAACGTTTTTGGAAGTAAAAGTAGAAGCAAATGTTTGATTTAAAATCTATAGTTAGCTGGGATCCCAGGAAAAAAATCATTTTTAGCTCACCTGTCACAAAGTGACAATGTGAGCTTTTGTGATCGCGCGGCGTCCGTCGTCCGTGCGTCCGTGCATGCGTAAACTTTTGCTTGTGACCACTCTAGAGGTCACGTTTTTCATGGGATCTTTATGAAAGTTGGTCAGAATGTTTATCCTGATGATTTCTAGGTCAAGTTTGAAACTTGGTCACGTGCGGTTCAAAGCAAGGTCAGTAGGTCTAAAAAAAGAAACCTTGTGACCTCTCTAGAGGCCATATTTTTCAATGGATCTTCATGAAAATTGGTCAAAATGTTTACCTTGATAGTATCTAGATCAAATTTGAAACTGGGTAAGGTGCACTCAAAAACTAGGTCAGTAGGTCTTAAAATAGAAAAACCTTTTGGTTTCAATGTTCAATGAATCTTCATGAGAATTGGTCACAAAATTAACCTTGATAATATCTAGTTCATATTTGAAACTGGGTCACGTGCCATTAAAAACTAGGTCATTAGATCAAATAATAGAAAAACCTTGTGACCTCTCTAGAGGCCATATTTTACATGGGATCTGTATGAAAGTTGGTCTGAATGTTTGTTCTGATGATATCTAGATCAACTTTGAAACTGGGTCGACTGCGGTCAAAAACTAGGTCAGTATGTTTAAAAATAGAAAACTCTTTTGACCTCTCTAGAGGACGTGTTTTTCAATGGAACTTCATGAAAATTAGGCAGAATATTCAACTTGATAATATCTAGGTTAAGTTTGAAACTGGGTCACGTGCGATTAAAAACTAGGTCAGTAGGGCTAAAAATAGAAAAACGTTTTGACCTCTCTAGAGGCCATATTTCTCATGAGATCTTCAATGGTGAGAATGTTTACCTTGATAATCTCTAAGTCAATGACAAAAGTCCATTATTCAAGTACTGCAATCCCTCAAGCAGTAACATATACACATGTACACGAACAAATTCACAAAAAAACACGAGTAGAATAATAAAACACAGATGTAACAAACATCCGTAAGACTTAGTATAAATATATTTTAGAAATCCCAAACACAGATATAACAGCTAATCAAACGATCAAGATACTGTAACTTTTACATTTTCAGGAAGGTTAATTATAGAATTCAGTAGAGGCAACTGAGGCTTTGCTGTTGAAAAGAGTTATCTGATTGGTTAACATGAAAATAACGATATAGTAAATTCGGGTTTTCAAGGAGAAGAATATTTTGTTCGGTAAGATCATGTACTTCAGTCAGATTGAATATTATTTACAGCCTTTGTTTGCTATTGTAGCTTGACACACTAACATTCGACGGTCATAGGGCTTTTATATTTGGTATGTAGCATTAAAAACGGACCCCAAAGTCAAGATCATTTTTATTCCATTAAGCAAGAGAAATTTGTCTCGTACCATCCTTACAAAGTCGTAGCCTGAATTGTATGTAATGGTTAATGCGCACACGAACAAATATTTCAGCTTTTTTGCTTAAAAAATGGCCAAGCCAAATCTAAAGAATTTTATCATGTATTTCCCGTCTACTGTGAACCCTTTTCTCAGTACATGTACCGTCAGTTGATTTTGATTTTATTTCATAAATACAGTCTATGTACATAAGTGGGTCCATATATTTAGCAGAAATTCTCTTTTGGGCGATGATAAACTTTTGCAAAAAAATCAGCCGGTGTTAACTTGCGAACATGGATGCACATATTTCTTCTCAATATAAGTTAAATACAGTAGACTGGTTAAGCACTAGTTATACTCTATAAGTACATGATTATATCATAATAGCAAAGTTACATCCTCTGATGTATGTCTCTTTTGTGTGTGAAAGTGCAAAGTTAAAGTAGTGTGAATAGGTAAAGCATTTGTATTCAAGTTATATAAGGTATCTTTAGCAAGTAGAAAACCAAGTATATCTTATCTATTTTATGGTGATCAAACCAAGAATAATAGAAATAGCACTGCTTTAGTAGGTGATTCTTGTATACGAATGGGTCCAACGCTATATAATTATTCATTTTCTATATGCTATACTCCTACTACTGTGTTCAGATCTCTAAGTACGTTTCAGCATTTTCACAAGATGTTAAGTAGTAACAGGCAATTGTAAAACCTTTGAAACCTTTTTACCACCTCGATAGCCTAGTTGTAGAGCGTCCGCTTCGAGTGCGGGAAACAAACCTCTTCTCTCATACCCTCGTGGCGATGGATTCCATCAGGAATGAGGTATGGAGATGGCCCTAGGTCGCTCACCTAAGTAATACATCATAACAGTGTAAACATGTTTTACCTAGTGATTTCATGAAGACAAATATTCTGACCAATTTTCATTAAGATTGGACCTAAAAACGTGGCATCTTCGAGTGTAAACAAGCATTTCTTTGATTTGCCTTAGTGACCTAATGTTTTACCCCACATGACCCAGATTCAAAATTGTCCAAAAATTTATAAAAACAAACATTCTGACAAAGTTTCGGGAAAATTGGAGCAAAAAAGTGGCCTCTAGAGTGTATACAAGCTTTTCCTTTGATTTGACCGTGTGACCTAGTTTTTGACCTACGTAACGTTGATTTGAAATCATCCAAAGATAGAATCAACTAGAATGTGTCTGTAGGACACAGGGTGTGCCCCCACTAGTACATTTGTCACTAATAAGGGGCAATAATTCAATTGTTTGCAGTTTTAAGGGGGTATAGCCTCAACAAACATTTTATTTATAAATTCATTATTCTAGGCCATACACTTTTTGCGCTATGAACATCACAAACAAAAAATCCACTATTTTGGCTATTTCAAGAGCCATAACTCTGTAATAAGCGCTAAGATTCTCAAGAAGAATGCCAAGTGTGCAAGATAACATCATGATAAAGACTCATCAGACTTCCGGAAAGTTGGAAAAAAATGGCTTGAATTCGGCCTGGTAATGTCTAGAAATCTGCCAGACCAAAAAACAATCAACCGGGTCAAAAATGAACTTGTAATGCCGAACCAAACACGAGGGTCATGATGACCCTGGATCGCTCGCCTGAATAATATGAGCTACATGTTTCAAATGTCAAACTGATGCTAAAATTTAAAGAAAGTAGGACAGTAGATCACATTCATGGTCACTGAAAGTCAGTTTTGAGATCGGTGTACAAAACTGTATATGTCATCCAAATTTCAAGGCTGTATCTCAAAAAGCAAATATATAAAAATAAATGGATCAGAAGATCAAGTGACCCCTAATTACTTAGAAGTCATCAGATAATTATGATTAAACAGTCTAGGAAATATGATCAGAATTTTTTTTAATTATTTTTCCTATATAACTCATATAACAAGTGACCCCCGGGCAGGGCCTCTTTTCTCCCCAGCGGCATAATTTTAACATTCTTGTTAGAGAAACCTTAGTCAATGCTACATACCAAAATCAAAGGCCTAGACCTTGTGGTTTCAGACAAGAAGATTGTTAAAGTTATTTTTACTATATAAATCTATGTAAAACTTGGGGCCCCAGGGAGGAGCCTCTTTTCACCCCAGGGGCATAATTTGAACAATCCTGGTAGAGATCTACTAGATGATGCTACATACCAAATATCAAAGCCCTAGGCCTTGTGGTTTTTAACAAGAAGACTTTCAAAGATTTCCCTATATAAGTCTTTATAAACCATGTGACCCCAGGGCGGGGCCATATTTGACCCTAGGGGGGATAATTTGAACAATCTTGGTAGAGGACCACTAGATAATGCTACATACCAAATATAAAAGCCCTATGACCTGTGGTTTTGGACAAGAAGATTTTTAAAGGTTTTCCTTTCGGTTGCCATGGTAACCACAGTTCTGCATGTAATTCAATTCTTTGAACAATTTTTAAAGAAGACCATCCAAGAAACATTCCTGTGAAGTTTTATTAAAATTGGCCTGGCGGTTTAGGAACAGATGTTGTTTAAAGGAAAGTGTAGACGGACAGACGTCGGACGGACACCTGACAGTGGGCGTTCACAATAGCTCACCCCGAGCACTTCGTGCTCAGGTGAGCTAAAAGTGGAACCTCTACAGGTTGCTCAACATGATAAAAACACATATGTTGCAGGCTCGGTTTGATTGGGTCTGTTCATAGACGGTAGTGGAAATGCAAGCTACCGTCCATAATTTATGTTCAAATGAGCCAAGTCTAATAGCTGGTTTTATTTGTGTTTTTCTGACCCTGAAAACAATCAGTTCTGCAAAAGATACTACATTTAGAAAAAAAACCAAAAGAAAAAAAAACCACTACAATTAATGAAAAGAATTAGGCCTTGATAAATATGTATCAAAACCTTTAAATCCCATCAGGGCAATTTAGATTAAACAAGCAAATTCGATGAATTGGTACCCCCGCCGACTGGGTTTGTGGTGAGTAATGGCAAAAAAAATAATATCCGGCAAAAAGTTAAGAATGTTACAAAGAAGCAAATAATTTCATTAGTCAGGATCAATTTAACAGAAAACAAATGTTTTAAGTGTACATAATAAATGTATGTTGCGTTTTGATCCTGATTAATGTAATCATTTTGAATGGAATATGTTTACTGTAATAAGCTTAGCTTTAGGCTTATATGGAGTTATTTGAAATGTGAACTTGAAGTAGAACTAGAACGAAATATTGTATTTAAGTAGTTTTACATGTACTTTTGAACTTAAAAGAACAGACGTCCTTCAAAGACAGCACAATGAAGTAAGAAATCTGGAACGTGGGTGGTAGTGGGGCTACAACTTCAACATGCTGATAAATATTCATGGAAGGTTTAAAAAAATCTAAACAAAAAGGAATGAAAAGATTATTATGTCTCCCCCCCCCCCATCTGGGGGAGACATATTGTTTTTGCCCTGTCCGTCCGTCCGTCCTTCCGTCCGGTCGTCCGTCCGTCCGTACGTCACACTTTATTTCCGAGCAATAACTAGAGAACCATTTGACATAGAACCTTCAAACTTCATACGGTTGTAGGACTGCTGGAGTAGACGACCCCTATTGTTTTTGGGGTCACTCTGTCAAAGGTCAAGGTCACAGGGGCCTTAACATTGAAAACCATTTCCGATCAATAACTAGAGGACCACTTGACCCAGAATGTTGAAACTTAATAGGATGATTGGTCATGAAGAGTAGATGACCCCTATTGATTTTGGGGTTACTCCATCAAAGGTCAAGGTCACAGGGGCCTGAACATTGAAAACCATTTCCGATCAATAACTAGAGAACCACTTGACCCAGAATGTTTAAACTTAATAAGATGATTGGTCCTGAAGAGTAGATGACCTGTTTTGATTTTGGGGTCACTCCATCAAAGGTCAAGGTCACAGGGGCCTGAACATTGAAAACCATTTCCGATCAATAACTAGAGAACCACTTGACCCAGAATGTTGAAACTTAATAGGATAATTGGTCATGAAGAGTAGATGATCCCTATTGATTTTTGGGGTCACTCCATCAAAGGTCAAGGTAACAGGGGCCTGAACATTGAAAACCATTTCCGATCAATAACTAGAGAAACACTTAACCCAGAATGTTGAAACTTGACAGAATGATTGGTCATGAAGAGTAGATGACCTCTATTGATTTTTGAGTCACTCCGTCAAAGGTCAAAGTCACAGGGGCCTGAACATAGAAAACCATTTCCGATTAATAACTAGAGAACCACTTGACCCAGAATGTTGAAACTTCATAGGATAATTGTTCATGAAGAGTAGATGACCCATGTTGTTTTGAGGTCACTCTGTCAAAGGTCAAGGTCACAGGGGCCTGAACATTGAAAACCATTTCCGATCAATAATTTTAGTATCACTTGACCAAGAATGTTGAATCTTTATAGGATGATTGTGCATGCAAAGTAGATGACCCCTATTGATTTTGGAGTCACTCTGTTAAAGGTCAAGGTCACAGGGGCCTGAACATTGAAAACCATTTCCGGTCAGTAACTTGAGAACCACTCGACCAAGAATGTTGAAACTTCATAGGATGATTGTTTATGTAGAATAAATGACCCATATTGTTTTTGGGGTCACTCCGTTAAAGGTCAAGGTCACAGGGGCCTGAACATTGATAACTATTTCCGATCAATAACTTCAGAATCTCTTGATCCAGAATGTTGAAACTTCATAGGATGATTGAACATGCAGAGTAGATGACTCCTATCGATTTTGGGGTCACTCTGTTAAAGGTCAAGGCCACAGGAGCCTGAACATGGAAAACAATTTCCGATCAATAACTTGAGAACCACTTGACCCAGAATGTTGAAACTTCATAGGATGATTGAACATGCAGAGTAGATGACTCCTATTGATTTTTGGGTCAGTCTATTAAAGGTCAAGGTCACAGGGGCCTGGTCATGTAAAATCATTTCTGGAAAATAACTTGAGAATCACTTGACCTAGAATGTTGAAACTTAATAGGATGATTGGACATGCAGAGGAGATGACCCCTATTTATTTTGAGGTCACTTGATCAAAGGTCAAGGTCACAGGAGCCTGAACAGTGACTTGAGAACCACTAGGTCAATAGTGTTGAAATTTAGCGGGATCACTGGACATGCGAAGTAGATGATCCCTATTGCAGCCAACCATCAGTGTCTCTTTGACTTTCGCTCCTGACCCATATTGACTTCTTGCCTATAGGACTTTGCATTGGGGGAGACATGTGCTTTTTTACAAAAGCAATTTCTAGTTTTTTCGTTTTTGAAATGTGCGGGGGGGGGGGGGGGAGAAGGCGGTTGTTGGTGGTGGGATGGGTGGTGACCGGGTGAGGGTACAAAACTTCACATGTTTATAATAAATATTGATGGAAAATTAAAAATGAAGAACAAACATGTTGTTGGGGAGAGGGATGCTGTATGATTGGGGTAGGGGGTGACTGGACGGAGGAGCCAATTCGGGGAAGGGTACAACTTTGCAAGTTGATAAATATTCATGGAACATTTGAAAAATATTAAAATAAGGAATGTGTGTCTTTTTTTTCTTTTGGGAGGGGTGGGAGGGGGAGGTGGGGTGACCATGGTGGTGGGGGTGATCGCGTGTGGGTACACAATTTCACATGGTTACAATAAATGTTCATAGAAAAAAAATGAAAGAAGTTTAATGAAATTCTACCAATTGGTTAGTTTGTTACATTGTATGTACAAATTTACAGATTTTTAAACAGTTAAAGGGCAATGACTCTGAAGTTTTTAGTCGGAGGAACGTGGGCTCGAACCTACGGCCTCTAGCTGGTTTCTTAGTCAGACAGTCTTACTACTGGACCACTGCGTCCGCTCTTAGATTATTTACTCCATTGTCGGTTACCTTAGATATGGCAACAAAACAATGAATGTCCTATCAGTCAGTCAGGTTTATAATCTTATCATGTAATCATGGATTTACAATGGAACGATTGCATTCAATTATACAAAATAACTGTAAAACCGATGAATAGATGTGTCATTTTCTCATGCAAATACAAATTAAATTTTGAATCTGATATGTACTTTTTCGGATCACTTCGTGGAATATATATTACACCAACGGGTGAAACGGTACGGAATACTATGCTTAAAACCATTTGTAAACTGTTCTATAAGCTACAATATATTTGAGTATTAATTCGGTGTGTTTCTTTACTTTGTTTAATGCATAGTTACTTGTTTGCGCACGATCTGATACAAAACGTGACACGATACACGATAGCATAAGAAGCGAACGATACATGCTTAAGAAGCAAACGTTACACGCATACAAAGAGCACGATTCACACAAAATTAGACAACTATAGCGTTTAAACTACCGTACTATATAAATAGGATAAAATAAGACTTACTAACTACAAGATTTATCGCTTTCTTGTATGATTAAGTAAATTAGTACATATGTCATACAGCAGACATACACTTTGTCTGTTTTCTATTTGCAGAAGGCAAAAACCATATATACATACTTATTTTTATAATGCGAACTTGTATCCTAGCGGATCTCACGCATGGGAAAGCCAACTGTTCTGAATTTAATTATATCCCTTAATGCAGACTATCTCTATATATTCAATGTATCCTCGAGATCTAGCTGACTTTCAGAGAAAGAAAATATAGATTCCCTGGTCCAAAATCAGTTAAAAAGATGAAAATGACACTATTGATTTGTGAGACATGAAAACAGAGATTTGAGTATATATATGCAAATGCTGAACCAGCACGAATGTGTAGTACAATTCGGACTCGT
Source organism: Mercenaria mercenaria (assembly GCF_021730395.1). Classification (NCBI taxonomy): domain Eukaryota; kingdom Metazoa; phylum Mollusca; class Bivalvia; order Venerida; family Veneridae; genus Mercenaria; species Mercenaria mercenaria. Next base: position 37,678,627 of record NC_069374.1, read on the forward strand.
ATATAAAGCAGCATCGAAACTAATCTTAATGGGTTAGTGGACGTGCTGTGGAATACATGTGCGTGTTCGTTTGTACTACAAGGCACTGGTCTGGTTTATCGTGGTAGTGATTTAGATCATATAAACTAAACACAATGAAAAATCAAGTTTTTTATTATGAATAAAACAAATATATTCAAATAGAGTAACTTACAATAAAAGTTTAAAAAACTCATACTTTGTGTTTTCTCATATTTTGTGTTGAGAAATGTAAGGAAAGTTCCTTTATGGATTTAGTGAAGTCATTCATTGTATCATTGATTGAAATGCAACGTCAATGCTTTACCAGATTCGAATATTCCAATAACCATGTTAAGTTGCGGGGTCCAAGCCACAGGCTGTCAATTTTGTTTCTTTTCATAATTTTACGTGTTAGGGAATGTGGATACATAATGATCTAAAAGTTGGATCGTTCAGTTCCAGACTATCATTTGTTCGCAACATTTCTTACATGCCAAGAACATCTACCACTCTGTTTTAAGGCTTAACCTCCTGTTATTTGTAACGAATGACACATTGTCACTATAAACATCATAAAATCTTCATCTAACGTCACCTGAATGCAAAAACTAGATAAAAGCTATTGACATATATTTCAAAAACTGACTTTCTTCTCATAATATTGATATACACACCCTGTAAAAGTACCTGGTCACTTATAATTATTTTGATGATTTTTTACAAATTGCGAAACAACATACAATATTTAGTGACAACAAACTTATACTACTTATAAGCTTACACCTTTAACAAATTTATGTGAAAACTTTAATACAAAACGGACATATTAGTTCCATTCCAACAATAATTCACATGATATATTCTTAATTATTGTACCACATCAGAAAACACATGTATACACACACCCGATTATAGACAAAGTAGGTATATCATAATTCACATTTACAATACCAGTATAGATTTTAGGCATATTCATTAAAGGGCAACGTCATTCCAAATTGTTTGCAAAACTAGTATACGTTGTAATACAATATGTGAAAGGATAAGTGGGTATTATTACACTGTACATTTGAACTACCATGAATTTTGTATTATAATCTGTGTAACCTATCTCGGAAAGGTCATTCGAATCAAACTACCTCGGTATGTCTATAGATCCGACCAAGCAGCTATCTTTCTTCGGTCATTTTCAAAAACAGTTATCTAACGTAGTTTTAAGTTTGATCAAAGTGTCAAAATAATTACATTGGTGGGGATGATAAATGCTTACGTTATACCTTCAAAAAAAGCATAAGACATTGACTTGATATGCATTTGTTCCGTGGGAGTCAGGTCATCTTTGTATGAAAACCTGTGACTTGTAAATCTTCTCACTCCCTTTCATACCCTTGGTCTTTTAAGTTACGTTAAAGCGTCTCAATAAAATTATGTAACGTGGCGTAAAATAAATAGTTTATAACAGAAGCTCACAATATCATCAGTTCTACAAGTGTTTTCAAGAATGGGACAGTTATGTTTTGTTTATAAGTCAAGCTAGTTAAGGTTAACTAAATTGTCGGACAAATATGTCTTACTGAAACTTCGTATTGTATGTTATATCACTTATGATAGAGTTGAGCTCAATGACGATTTCATCTTTAAATTATCCCATCTAACGAGTTGAATTTAGGGTAAGTGCAAAGTTCTCAAGTCCTAAAGAAGTTGAAACAAGCCAGTTTCAATTACAAATGTTACTGGGCGTTTCACAGAAATGTTACTGTTCTAACATGCCCAATCTTTGTTGTACTTTACGTTGGTGTTGTTAACTTTCCACATTTTGTCCGAAATATCCCTACTATGTTACATTGTTCTATGTACACTCTACAGTTTAAACTAGTGTGTTGCCTACATTTTGGCTCTGGTTGTGACTGTGTTGCTCAATGCTGTCAGGGGTTCTACTCTACATTTCTGAAGAAGCACACTTCTACTTAAGACATAATAGTGAACCGACAACAGCTATTTCTAAACCAAAGAAATTGCACTTTATACTCATTTTAAGAAATTGTTTACCTAATTTTTAATGTAACCGAATTCCCTCTTTCTATCACTTATAAGACTTTAAGATCTTTCATTTAAAATCTGATTATAATAACCGTTTGAAAATTCAGGTAAATGTAAATCATGGTAACCGCATGATTGATAATATGAGTGTATGATAGAATAAATCAGTCATTTGGTTTTATATTGCCTTGAAAATGTCAGATATCTGAACATATCTTTTAAAACTATTAGCTAATTCAGAAAATCCTGCAAATTGTCCCATAATCCGGCACACATTTCTGCAAAGTAATCTTTCTGTTACAGTAATAAAAGGTTTTAACATTTTAATAATAATAATTATTAATATCATTATCATTATCATTACTTATCATCCCGTCCCTGAGAGAAAGACCATACATTACAAACATATTATAATAACTCTTTAGATATATAAACTAACTCTAAGAAAGGTACAAACCATATATGCGATATAATTACATGTAAAATAATTTTCCGTTTTGCTATGCGGGAGCTACACATATCTGAAAGAGGATCCTTTGTAAGCATTAAACGTAATAAAATTACTGATATCCAAATCTGTGAGAAGAATTGGTTTAACAGAGTCTATTAGAAGAACATTCAAAAGATTCAATTACATCAGTTGACCATCTGAACCCAAATAACGGAGGTTTATATTACTTTTATCTAATATACATGTGTTTCATAACTACCTTCGCACAATATATTTTATCTGATGAAATTCAATGCAAGGAAACTATTGATGGGTATAACGGAATTTAAATGAAACCCTTAACACGCAAATAGTATTCATCATCAGGATCTAAAACATAGTTTTCACGTATTTATTAATATTATATTAAGTAGACTAGTAAGTTATTAACTGATACTTTCTAAACATCCAGGTAATTAGTTTTATAAAAAACAGACTGTCCATTATAAACGTTAAAAGTTTAGCTATGACATTTATGTCGGATTCTTTCAAATTTATTCATATTTCTTATAACGCGCTCCCACCACTCAGTCATTCTGTTTAACTTTCCCATCATATGGGCATTGAAAAATACCAAATAGTATATTTGTTTCGGAACTCCCTTTTAACTTCTGAAAATATTATTTACGACTATATAGTACGCAAATTGGACGTTAGAATACTTTCATAAATGAAAACAGAAACATAACTTACCAGGATGATTTGCAACGGTTACTATATCGTCGTTGTAGATATAATCAGTAGATGAATCTACTTGGAACGGTTCCTGCGGACCGTGCTTTTGTTGCTGTTGCCACACATCTTTAAGTCGTCGGTGTAATTCAAAACAGTGCTTACAGAGATACAATTTGCAAACAAGGCAGTAGACATCTCCGGGTGTTTCCTTCTCCTGCTCATGGAATGGAACTGAAATGGTTATATACGAATGAACCCATCAAGTCATTCGCAAAAACATATTATATACATCACGCAACGAAAAGTAATAAACAGTGTTTATATCAAAGTTTTTAAGAACTTGTTAATACTGATACTAATACTTATTTTAGTTTAGGTCATTCAGATGATTATTCATGTACCAATAATTCTCTCATTATAAACCATAACACTGTCCCTATCAAATCGATTCCACTTCAACCAGAAAAGTTGACCTCGAACCTTACAATCAGCAACGGGACTCGTCGTTTTACAACACCCTTACCTATTTGGCACGAGTCCAATGTAAATGACGTTGATCCAAGAGCCACCGAAGGTTACTATTACGATTATTAATAATTCAACCTACATGTAGCCGTCTGGTCCTTATTGGGTTTACAGTTTGTCTAGATATGCCCAATTGGAACGCGGTACTTCAGTCGTCTTTAAATATGTTACGTAGATGCGTTATAAATTAGCATCGATTTAATCGAGTACCGATATTTCTTTCCTATCTCATTCGGCTTATTTAAGAAAAACTCCGTTTGCATAATGCTTTATGTCAGTAATCTCTTTAAATGAAACTATTATTTTACGTGTTTCTGATATTTTCGTAACAACAGAACGTGTCCTATATTTTTCATTTGAGAAATCTTAACCATTTTCCAAATTGCTATTTGTTCTTGAATCTAAAATGACTAACAAGTAAGATATTTACTCCAAATAATGTCAATGGCCCTTGTAGCACCTCAAACAAACATAGCTATAACATAAACATTTTTGATGTATATCATTACTAACACGTGTGAACTTAAGATTAACGCTGTATACTAAATAATTATGATAGAATCGGATTTTGACCACACTCTTGCAACTTAGGTATTACATTACGTACTGGTCATTGCCTTCAGGCAAATACATCTTGTGTATATGACATTATACATGTTCATGTTGCACAGATTGAAATTAAAAAGATGCCATTTCTTCTATCAGATATTGTTTATCAAGTTAATACATTTTGTTTTTTTATCATGCAACTACTATGCAGAGTGCCTGATATCACTTGCCTGATATTTTATTTTGTTATCAGGTCATTAACCTGATATCAAAATTAAGCCCCTCCCATATTGACGGACTAGTTTTTAAATCATTCCATATTGAATTTTATTACAGAGTCCAGTTCCGATGTTGCACAACTTTCTTTATAAACATGCTAAATAGATTCTGTAATCTCAACAAATTTCCTCGAATATGGTTGTCTCTAATTTTATCACACAGACAATAGCACTGAATGACGTCATTGTGAAGCGTTCATCATAACATCATAATGTTTATATGGATCGATTCTTGGAAAGGTTTACAATACACTTGACAATGTATGATATACTTATTATTCATTTATGCCTAATTTAAGGCTCATTTATGCCTAATTTAAGTATTAGCAAAAGTATTTGTGTTAATTATTATGCTTGGATCAGTTAATTATAATTCTTGGATCAGTGTAAATTTAGTGATTTTTAAAACTTTAAAGACTGACCTGAGTCTGGAACTGGAAGTGAAATTTGCAGCGCTTTTGACATGTAGTTTTCTGAGTCAAATGTTTAATAATGTGGAATTAAAGCGTGTTCTTGTTTATTCAAGAGGATGATTTTTTTATTTTTTTATGCAGGTAAGAGTTTATTTCATTGTTATTTTTACAAGAATATAAGAAAGTCAATAAACTTTGTCGGAGTTGAATTTAATATGGCTGCCGTACAGTATTGTTTCGTTCAGATGTTTCTGGGGCGGATGAATTTTCATATCCGTAAAATATAAATTTAATTTTTTTGCTTCAGTAGACATTTTTTACTTAATAACAGATGAAGACATATATTGTTCTAAGCAGTTTGTGTGAGTTTCATGATAAATAGAATAACAGGCTACTGTCTTTTGATATCAATGTTATCAGGTCTCGGTTAATATGGGCGGAAGGGGTTCCCATATTAACCGAGACCTGATAACATTGATATCAAAAGACAGTAGCCTGTTATTCTCTGTTAAAAGTAGGAGCTCTTGAAGCTTGAATGTGTATATTTAACACAACAAAAAGGCCACTGCGCGAATCAAGGTACCTTAATAGTTACCAACAACACACATTTTAACAGAAATACGTATACAATATGAAAACGGGTAGGGGAATTGACTTTAACACTCATGTGAGCTCACGCCCTGTTGTTTATTATAACGAATTAGGGTCGAACCGGTAACATTATTTATTGCATCAAGATGTAAGACAAACCTGTGTAAAAATATCTAAATCAATACTTACACATATGAATCTGACATGGCCGTGCCCCATTTTTTAAGTTTAAAGTTATTTGTCTGACATCCTTGTTTTGTCCCGCTGCATATTGCTTTGTTTTGCTGTAATGTTTGTCACTTTCATAGCAATTCGCACATAGGTATTCCCCTGTTGTTAGATTACAGCATTCAACAGGATACGCGTGCTTATCCTTCTTGCAAATATTGCAGTAGAACAGATTCTCTGGAAAAAGACATATTGCTTAAATGTAAGGAAAAGCAGATCATAACAACATCGCTGCAAACGAAATCATATAAACCTGTTTATATATAAGTTTAATTTAATAAGAATATAAAATATTTCATTTTCACATATATTTGCAATCAAAACTTTAGGCGAAATACTCTACAAGATTTGTATTTTGTTCCAATCCTGTCATACGTTCGGACGAAAGTAAACCAAAGAGGAGTTAGCATATAAATATGGCGGTTATAAAGTCTATGCATACAGTAGTTATTGCTGCAGTACATAGTGGTACATACACATTGCCTGGCGGTTCCTTCACAACGACAAGTTTATTTGTTAGTTAACATGTTCGTAGGAATAAATATAAAGGCCTGACTTAGGATTTTGAATAACCCGGGATATAACAAAACGTTATAATTTGTTATACTTTCGCACGCCTTTCAGCCTTCATTCATGGAATTCATTCAAGCTCCCATTGTTTGCAAAGTATCAAATTAACCGTCAGTAATGTACATTGTTTTCTAGTTTTCAATATATCGACTGAAATTTAGTTTCACCTAAAATGCGTTCAGTACTATGTTAATCCTATTAACTGTTTCACAAAAATAAACACAATTGAATAGAGGCAGCCACTTTAGCGTGTTTATCCCGTTCTTTGAATATGACGTCATTTACACACAGTTGAATTTTTATTTTAGCAAAAAGCTTTCAAATAGATTCATGTTCAAATGTTTCTTGTTGTAAGGTGTAAAACATGATATTTTATTTCATTATAGCTGAAAAAGTTAGATAAATTATTTCACAGGAATAAGTAAATACAGTTCAAATGTGTATCCAAAAATTTAATAAATCCGCCATTTTGGATTTTTGTTGCCAAGGAAACAAAATGGCAGCCAAATTGACTAAATATTTAAATGCTCATAACTTTCTCATTTTTACTGCGATTTTGAAAATTATTTCACTTCTTTAAATGATTTAAGAAATTGACTTAAGAACAACGTTGCCTTTTCCTTTAATGTCAGTTCATTTTAAATATCATAAAAGCAATGGCTTTTAAACTCTGCTGACTTGTTAATTACCATAAGGTGGGTAAGCTGGCAAAGAACACTCGCTTGCATATTGTCAGATATATCGCCCAATTTGGAATGTCGGAATGTCTTAGTTGAAATTCTATCAAGGTGCTTTTTACGTAAATACTATAAAAGCAATACCTTTAAAATGTATCAGACTTGTTCATCGTTAGCTGTTAAATTGAGTAAACGTCAGAATTAGTGCCCTTGTTGTGCTAACAAAACTGTAGTATTTTCAAAACATTTGCTAACGTCCCCTTTTTATTAATTCTGCACTTTATTGTTGTTATTATATTAGTAAGACAGTCTGTTATTATATAAGTAATAAGGTCAGAATCATAAATCGAACTAGAAAATGCTTTTGTAAAAAGGCGCATGTCTCCCCCAATGCAAAGTCCTATAGGCAAGAAGTCAATAGGGGTCAGGAGCGAAAGTCAAAGAGACACTGATGGTTGGCTGCAATAGGGATCATCTACTTGGCATGTCCAGTCATCCCGCTAAATTTCAACACTCTTGGCCTAGTGGTTCTCAAGTCACTGTTCAGGCTCCTGTGACCTTGACCTTTGATCAAGTGACCTCAAAATAAATAGGGATCATCTACTCTGCATGTCCAATCATCCTATTAAGTTTCAACATTGTAGGTCAAGTGGTTCTCAAGTTATTTCCAAAAAATGATTTTACATGAATAGGCCACTGTGACCTTGACCTTTAATAGACTGACCCCAAAATCAAACGGGGTCATCTACTCTGCATGTTCAATCATCCTATGAAGTTTCAACATTCTGGGTCAAGTGGTTCTCAAGTTATTGATCGGAACTGGTTATCAATGTTCAGGCCCCTGTGACCTTGACCTTTAACGGAGTGACCCCAAAAACAATAGGAGTCATTTACTCTGCATGAACAATCATCCTATGAAGTTTCATCATTCTGGGTCGAGTGGTTCTCAAGTTACTGACCGGAAACGGTTTTCAATGTTCGGGCCCCTGTGACCTTGACCTTTCACAGAGTGAACCCAAAATCGTTAGGGATCATCTACTCTGCATGACCAATCATCCTATTAAGTTTCAACATTCTGGGTCAAGTGGTTCTCAAGTTATTGACCGGAAATGGTTTTCAATGTTCAGGCCCCTGTGACCTTGACCTTTGACGGAGTGACCCCAAAATCAATAGGAGTCATCTACTCTTCATGACCAATCATCCTATGAAGTTTCGTCATTCTGGGTCAAGTGGTTCTCAAGTTACTGACCGGAAATTGTTTTCAATGTTCGGGCCCCTGTGACCTTGACTTTTCACAGAGTGAACCCAAAATCGTTAGGGATCATCTACTCTGCATGACCAATCATCCTATGAAGTTTCATCATTCTGGGTCAAGTGGTTCTCAAGTTACTGACCGGAAATGGTTTTCAATGTTCAGGCCCCTGTGACCTTGACCTTTGAAGGAGTGACCCCAAAATCAATAGGAGTCATCTACTCTTCATGAACAATCATCCTATGAAGTTTCAACATTCTGGGTCAAGTGGTTCTCTAGTTATTGATCGGAAATGGTTTTCAATGTTCAGGCCCCTGTGTCCTTGACCTTTGACGGAGTGACCCCAAAAACAATAGGGGTCGTCTACTCCAGCAGCCCTACAACCCTATGAAGTTTGAAGGTTCTAGGTCAAATGGTTCTCCAGTTATTGCTCGGAAATGAAGTGTGACGTACGGACGGACGGTAGGACGGACGGACGGACAGACGGACGGACGGACAGGGCAAAAACAATATGTCTCCTTGGGGAGACATAATTATTTTTAAACTAAAATCTTACTGATTTCTTTGCTATGCTTCTTGTGATATCGTCGACATTTATCACACATCAGCTCTTTACAAATTTGACATTTATATCTTAGATTTTCGCCACATTTGCTGCATACATATTTGCCTTTTTCTGTTTTGTTGTTTTGTTCTGAAATGGTTTAATTCAAAAGGCACAACTGGTAATCTCTTCTAATGTTCATGTATTCTAAAAATACATGGAAGTGTCAGGTATGAACAATGATAGATATCAAAACAGAAAATGATAGGCTGTGATGCAAAATTATGAGATACAGACATCTACGGGAAGGAGACGACCCACTCCAAAAATAGAAACAAAGCATGGAAACTACGATATGTACTGTAATAATTTAAAAAAAATGTTAATTGTGTTGTGTTGAGTAGTAGTACAATAGTTGAACACAATTTAACACAGAAATAAATCATCATGTAAAATGTTTTGACATCAGATAAATACCATAGTTTTACGTGCACTGAAGAAGAGCATGTATATTTTAAAATAAAGAAAATTCTAAGATCTAATTCAAATTCTATTTTTTCACTTTTTCATTTTTTAATCAACTATCAAATGAGACGAAATATAACCACACCTTGCAGGGCTGTTTTGTCAAAACCTTAATATCCCCCTTTTTTAAAACTAAACTATTCAGAGCTTTTCTATCTGCAAATATATGATGGATCTAAAACAAATATAGCGAGAAGATTAAGGAACATATAAAAGATCAATTTAAGGAATATTTTATTTGTAATTTTACTCGTTATCTAACATGTTTAAATAACACCTCATGGTGAGACAGGCGTGTCTAACATGCAGTAGTGCTCAATGATTTGGACAGAACATTAAACACATTGTCAATGATTCTTTTAACTCTGTTACTCTGGGTTTCCACATGCCTTTCTTTAAGCTGTTGACCCAACACTTATAAGCAATTGCAAGTAACTGCTAGCTGAAGTAAAATGACAGGAAAGACGTATTGCACAGAAAAGGTGAAAACTATCGGATGTGCATTTAAAGATCTATATAAATAAAATCTGAAAAGATCCTTTGGAAACATAGAACGCAACCAAGCAACTTTACAGCAGGCTAGGTTTGATTAAGTCTGTCCAAGAGAGGTAATGTGATGTGCAGCACCCATCACGTCCCCTAGCACTGACATAAGAGGAATTTTATTATAGTAAAAATGAATGTACTCCATGATCTCGAACGAACAAGAAAATATAACCACACCGAGTTTATTTTGCAGACAGTTTTGCTAATATTGTTTCCATGTACACAACGTTATATGCTGATTTGGATAAACTTAACCTATGTTTAAATATTATAACATGCACATATATGCTGGCTGATATAGGAAATTTCGTTATGTCGCGTTGGCGGGCGCGGCTTTTGCATCACATTTCATTGTGTCGTTCTGACGCGTGCGCCAACAATAACAATTTTTTTTACATGTTTTGCGTTTTGTTTTAGTGCCCGAGCCAACGTGACAAAGCGAAGCTACAAAACGGCATAACTAAATATAGAATGCATCAGAACGAAAACATTTTATTTCATTTTCGAGAGCCCAAAACCACAAAACATTCGTGGTTTACGCCAATACACCAAAAAGAAATTTTTGTGGATGACCTGCGCGCCAGCAAGAAAAGAAATATTTCGCTCTGTCGCGTTCTTTATTAATATAGCTTTGTTATTTTCGTTTTATCGCATTGGCGATCGAAAGTTATTGACTGACAGTGCTGATGAAAATAGAAACAATCACAGTATTCTACAAATGAGTTCCCGAGGTATTAGAAAATACAATATGTAACGCATCGTATGAATTCACAACTTATTATACATGTACTAATCGTTTGACTGAAACTTGAAAACAGAGAAATTTTATTGCGATTGAAGGATTTTATTGAATATAAAGCTTTTAAATACAAAACGATATTATTCGTTGTTATATATATGGTTATTTCATACTTCACGCATGTAATTGACCGACACAAAATAAGACATTTCCCTATTCGGTGACACATAAACGCAGTATTTATTATGGGTGCAAGTATATTTATCTTTAGTTTTGACAATGGCATACGTATGATTTACTGGTATTAACAGCATTGAGGGAAACACAAATATATAATAATCATAAAAATACTTGCGATATAAATGTTTTGATTAAAACAACAATATCATGAATTTAAAATACCTATGACTGATTTCATTTAAATCTTCCTTGGTCCAGAACGATTTTTACACGAGCATTCCGTTTCTGCATGTACTTTGTTTTGAAAGCGTAACTGATCAACTTTGCGGTAAATTCAGCTGTTGGCTTCAGTTTTTCATTCTCCTACCTTTGTAATGTTTTACTTTATATACATTTTCGTGATCGAAGCTCCAGATAGCTTTGTTGCAATTAAATCATGTTCAGTTTCTAAAGGAAAAATTGTCACAAAATTGGGAAAAAGACTTTCCGAGTGTGGGATTCGAACACACGACCTTCACAAATTTTGAAAGATTAACTATGTAAAGTCAACGTTTTACTGAAGCCTGGTTTTCTAAAAAAGATAAAAACAAAACCTTTATATGGGAAAATAGTTTGGAAACAAAATAACTATGACTGGAAATGCTGTAAGTCTTTTTTTAATACTGATTGCTATTTTCCCGGGCAAGAAATAACGATTTTCATGCAAAAGTCAGGGACTGCGAGTCATTGCGGAGTTTTGAATTAAGATTCCCCGATTTTCATTTTCCTGTTTCCGCATATCGAACCTAAAATTTTACTTTGCATTTAAATAAGCGCAAATTCTTTTTCTAAGAAAATCAAGTTTCGTTAACCTGTTGTCGGAGAGAAAGGCGCAAATAAAAATAAATGCTTTGTTTCTGTCATTCTTCCTGATTTAGAGTCATGTGTTTGCCTCAGTTCTATCTTATTCAAATTAATTACCTACTACTATTGTTTTCGTCTCAAGCCTGAGTCATGAGTTGATATCCTACTCTGGGAACGTCATTTTGTAGTGCCTTATCTTTTAGAAACTATCATTATTAAATAGCAAACGGTACTATAGTTTAAATCATGATAATGTATACAATGTATATATAATAATACACAATTACATGTAGGAACACAACAACTAAAAATATACTGAATATTACGCCGATGGGAGATTATCCAAATAAGTTGTCTGCGTTTTGTTGTATGCATGATTTCGTTATTCCGAATGGTTTTTTAAAGGAACCACATATGTTTGACTGTTAATATCTGTCTTTTGAACGAGTAGAATTGAAGGAAAAATAAACTGTCTGCTTAGCACAGATTCAAGGCGGATCCAGGGATTGGGGAATTTTTTCTCGCTCGCTACGCTTGCATAGGTAATTCATCATTTGTTCTGGTGAAAATATAAATATGCATTTTGTCTCGCTCTCTATGCTCGCATAGGCAATTTGTCTTTTGTTTGGGTAAAACAATGCATTTTTTCTTGCTCGCTACGCTCGCACAATAAAAATCCGACAAGTTTGCATGAGCTCCTATAATGCTTTTTATTTTACGTTAATAAACTTTAGTAACCCCTCCCCATAAAAATCCTCAGAAATCGGCTTAGAAATTCCATTCCGAGATACTTAAGCAAGAATAAGTCTGACGAGTCATTAAAACATGGACTATACTAGCATGTTATTTGGGTTGATTTTATCATAAAACCTGTCCTTTTTCAATACCAAAAACAGCACTTCAGAACGCCAAGAATGCACCAGATGGATCTATTGTTTTCAAAATGTTCCGGTGGGGTGGGGTGGGATGGGGAGGGGGAGATGGGGACATGCCCACGGACCCTCCTAGTTGTTCTACTACAAATATTTTGCACCCCTTACACCAAATCCTGTATCCGCCCTGAGATTTGTGAATGCCTAATTAATTTTTTTAGTTAAAACATAAAGAAGGAACTAAAACATACACTATTACTTATTCTTGCAAACCAGACGGGGATTTCCGGTATCTTTACCGGTGCTGGAAAAGTCCATCTTACACCCCGGTGTGGTGTAAGATGTCTCTCTTGCTGTAAATGACGTGTAAGAACTACATATATGTAAAAGATTTGTGTAGTATTTTATATTCTATTTAAAAACGGAATGAAAATTCAATACCTTGACCAGTTTCCTACTGGTTCCTCATAGTATATTTCTCGATTCAAATCACGTTATTTTATCAAAAATTCATAACGTTACGCTTGCAACTGGTAAAACAAAACCAGAACTAAACATTGTTGTTTGTTTTAAACGTCATGACGTCTTTCCTGTTTACGGACGTTGTTCCCGCGCTTTGTTTAAATACACTGCCATAAGAATAGTTTTAAAAAAGAAAGCTGTTCAATTGATTTTATTTTTATTATTATTTCTTGAAACCGGTATGCAAGAAAAAGATTCTACACCACTGGTTATAGGTGGATATTCCTATCTGCACCTACAACCAGTGAAAGAATCTTATAATATCGAAGTTCAAAAGTTGCTGTAGGCAATGGAAGTGTTTTAAGCACACAACTGATAAAACCAGATACTGTTTTGTGCTTTATCATGTCTGCATCATGAGTCTGGTTTGTTCTTCGATTGTTCTATGTCTTGTCATAAAAAGTTATTTTAATGTTAACATTTACATAGACAATTTTTGATCGAATGTCGAATGATTGACGTGCTACATGTACCTACATACAGAATATAGAACTTTCTCTATTGTCTGACCGCTTCTGTTTTCGGGTGGTTAGAATCGCTGACTTAAAATCACTCGTAAGTACTCACTGATTAAGGGGCATGGGTTCAATCCTTTTACCGACCAGGTCTCTTTATGTAAAAGATGACAGCATGAGTACTAGTACTTGATCTTCCAGGAACGATTGTTGGGTAAACTGCCCACCTGACATAACTGAAATAGTGTTTAAAAATGGCGTAAAACCCATCAAATCAAATTAAGTCCCTCGGTTGTCTTTTCTCATATATATGATATGTAACTGGAGCTTCCGCATTGACCATTTTAATAGCTAGTTCCTCGTTTCAACTGTACACACGTACCCGGTTAGTTATACACTTGTACCTCATTTAGTCTTTACACTAACTCCCCGTTTTGTTGAAACACACAATTCCACATTTCGTCTACACACATACACCCGGTTTGTTACACATTCACCTCAGTTGGTTTAAACACAAAATTCCCCGCTCTGAATGTGAAAAATCTCATTGCTTAACAATTGAAGATAGCTATAATCTAAAGCCTCGGATAATTTTAAGATCATAAGAATAAGAGTTGATAGAAATATGATAACTGTAGCTACAGTAATAAAGAAGTTCCCAGTTGGTAGGTTTATAGCTTACATCCCCGATTGGTTGCGTTTACATGTATGCGTGCACACACACACACACACACATGCACAAGCACTTTCGCACGCGCATATCATTTACAAATGTTACAGTTTACACGAAAACTAGTCATTTCGATCAGAAACACTATTATTAAGCTTATAAACACCATTGATTTCAGATGAAAAAATGACTTTGAAATCTCTGTAATTATATATGATTTTTTTCCTATATACATGTATAAAATTTATCCTATTGACAAAACACGCTTCAGATAACATGAATGCCGTAAACATTCCTGTTTAAGCAATATATAAATATGCAAACTAGTTGAAATTGTTGAAATTAGTATTATGAATTTCTCGTGACATTTAAATTTTGCAATATCAATTTAATATACGACATAGTTCTCTCCTTTATTTGTATTGCTTTGCTTGTATTTTAAAGCAATTAAGACAGTCGGTGGAAACAGACAGCAAAGCTGACCTAGAGGCTCGTTCGAAAAATGAAAAACTTACAAACAAGAACCGCCTTGGAGTAGACATACCAGGTATAGGCACAATGAAGAGGGTAATTAAGCGTTAGAACTAAGATTCCGATAGCTACATTTATAAAAAAAGAAAAATATATTGTTTTATACACGACATATTTAAGCTTGCATATTTTGGGAATGACATCTGACGTTTTTATTTCACAAAGAAATAAATGTAGCCTTTAACCTTTTATAAAAATTACGGTCATTAATGGTTTTATATAAAATAGTTCTTACAATGATTATATGTTTATTTCAGGAAATCGATTTCGAGCAATGCTGTATCTAAACCGGACAGATGAAGGATCTGAATACATCAACGCTATTTACATAAACGTATGCACTAAAAATTAGCACATTTTAGACTCTTCCTTTACCATTCAATACTGATATGTTAATTTAAGTATCTTATTATATATATCAATAAATACACATATTGCATATTCTAATTATTTCATTCATCTCCATTAGAAGGCTTTTTGCCAAGAGTGCAAAATGTATCTGGTACCTTGACAGTGGAAGATATGATGTAGTAATTTCCCGCGTTTTTCTTTTTTTCATTTTGCTGTCTTAATTCAATTATTTTGTAAAATGGGGTATACAAGGAATGTAATCTGGTACTGGTTGTAGACGCAGATTGGAATATCCAGCTCTTGGTTAACTGTGTCGGTGGTAACTCGAATCGAATATTCCCATCTGCATATACAACCAGCGGCAGATAATTGTAGTCGCCGGCCTACCGCAGTACAGGTTAAAGATTGAGCCACATTCTGATTCATTAACATTGCTCTCTAGTTTTGAAATGATTTCTCTTCATGTTGCAGAGTTTTGTGAAAAAGGATTACTTTATTGCTGCGCAGTCACCGTTGCCGTGTACTGTCGCTGATTTTATTACTATGGTTTACCAAGAAGACTGTTCCTGTATTGCCACAATGGAAGACTTGAAAGATCCCGGAATGGTTAGCAAACAATATGTTTCCGTGTACATGTATTAGGAATGTTGCTTGTATGACCAGAGAAAAGCATTCTTGAACAGTAACTGTAGAACATTTTTAATCCCCCGATTCCGCAATAGGATATTTAGATAAAAAAATCCAGACCCGGATATCTTAAAGTATATATTAATTATTAGTTTACTTCTTAACAGTAAGTATCAAGATGAAATAAAAGGAACAAAATTACTTGCCTGAATATTATTATGGCACAAAGGAAACTTATATAATTTATTTTAAAAGAAAAATACAATACTGATATAATACAAACAAGAGTGCCATACTGTCATAGAATACGCCCGTCTAAGTATTCAGTTACGTATCATGAAGGTAATAATGTTGTAATGCCTTGTTAACCAAAAACAAAAAAAAAAGAAAGAAGGAATTGTATTTGTGAGGTTCCATGTGGGATCAAATTGACAACCGGATCAAAACTGTTTGAATGGACAAGGCTTACTGAGATTTCGAGTTATTCAAGGGACATAATCCAAGGATGCCTGGGGCAATTTAGTGGTTATCGAACTTGGCCGAGATATTATGCCAACAAACATTGTCAGCAAGTTTGGTGAAGATCGGATGAAAACTGACAAGGCCAAATTCGCAGTTTTTCTAGTACTTCAAGGGCCATAATCCAAGAGTGCCTCTGGGGATATGGCTGGTTATCAAACCTGGCCGAGATATTATGCCCACAAACATCGTCAGCAAGTTTGGTGGAGATCGGATGAAAACTGTTGGACTTAGAGAGCGAACATGGTTTTGGACGCCGGCCGCCAGCCCAACACGGGCGTATAAAGATAAAAAATGAGATAACGCTTTATTAAAGAAACAGAAATATTAGAAACTAAATAACATTACTGCAGTTCTGAATGTTAAACTTGAAATAAAAACCAAAAACTTGAAAAAGTTTAAAGGAAACGAAAGAATTAGAGAGAGAAAAACTATTTATAAACTTACAAGAAAGCAACAAACAAAAAATAGTATAAGAAGAAGAGAAACAATTCTATAAACTCTTACACAGGAAGAAAAATATTATTATTTATTATTATGTCTCCCCCCCCCCCCCCCCCCCCCCCCCCGTCCGTACGTACGTCACACTTCATTTCCGAGCAATAACTGAAGAACCATTTGACCTAGAACCTTCAAACTTCATAGGGTTGTAGGGCTGCTGGAGTAGACGACCCCTATTGTTTTTGGGGTCACTCCGTCAAAGGTCAAGGTCACAGGGGCCTGAACATTGAAAACCATTTCCGATCAATAACTAGAGAACCACTTGACCCAGAATGTTGAAACTGCATAGGATGATTGATAATGAAGAGTAAATGAACCCAATGGATTTTGGGGTCACTCCATCAAAGGTCAAGGACACAGGGGCCTGAACTAGAGAACCACTTGACCCAGAATGTTGAAACTTCATAGGGTGATTGTACATGCAGAGTAGATGACCACTATTGATTTTGGGGTCACTCCGTTAAAGGTCAATGTCACAGGGGCCTGAACATTGAAAACCATTTCCGGTCAGTAACTTGAGAACCACTTGACCCAGAATGTTGAAACTTAATAGGATGATTGGTCATGCAAAGTAGATGACCCCTAACGATTTTGGGGTCACTCTGTTAAAGGTCATGGTCACAGGGGCCTGAACATGGAAAACCGTTTCAGTCAATAACTTGAGAACCTCTCGACCGAGAATGTTGAAACTATATAGGATGATTGTTCATGCAGAGTAAATGACCCTTATTGTTTTATGGGTCACTCCGTTAAAGGTCAATGTCACAGGGGCCTGAACATCGATAACCATTTCCGATCAATAACTTGAGAACCTCTTGATCCAGAATGTTGAAACTTCATAGGATGATTGAACATGCAGAGTAGATGACCCCTATTGACTTTGGGGTCACTCTGTTAAAGGTCAAGGTCTCAGGAGCCTGAACATGGAAAACAATTTCCGATTAATAACTTGAGAACCATTTGACCCAGAATGTTGAAACTTCATAGGATGATTGAACATGATTGATTTTGGGGTCAGTCTATTAAAGGTCAAGGTCACAGGGGCCTGGTCATGTATAATCATTTCTGGAAAATACCTTGAGAACCACTTAACCTAGAATGTTGAAACGTAATAGGATGATTGGACATGCAGAGTAGATGCCCCCTATTTATTTTGAGGTCACTTTATCAAAGGTCAAGGTCACAGGAGCCTAAACAGTGACTTGAGAACCACTAGGCCAAGAGTGTTGAAATTTAGTGGGATGACTGGACATGCCAAGTAGATGATCCCTATTGCAGCCAACCATCAGTGTCTCTTTGACTTTCGCTTCTGACCCCTATTGACTTCTTGCCTATAGGACTTTGCATTGGGGGAGACATGCGCTTTTTTACAAAAGCAATTTCTAGTTATTTATTATTATTATTATTATTATCATTATTATTATACCACATTTATATGGCACTCTTTTCATACAAAATGCGTGCGTTCAAAAGTGCTCACAAAATCAATAAAAACGCATACATACAATGTAAATTTTGCTCAACGTTAAATCACATTACATACACTATTAAAGGAGAGCAATCCCTTTCTCAACACGAAACAAACCTGTCATGATTTTTTTTGTTTGTTTGTTTTGGGTTTAACGCCATTTTTCAACAGTATTTCAATTTTGTTATTTTATATAACATGTGTGAAAGAGGTTTTTTCAGAGATTTTTTTAATGCGGACAATAAGAATCTCTGATGCTTGCGGGGAGGGCATTCCAAAGCTTTGGAGCTGCATGCTTATAACTTCTGTCATCATCCTTTAATGGTGGACTCCTAGGAACAACCAAAGACACTTGGCCATTTGCCGACCTTTTAAGTCTCTACGAGGCTTGTACACGTCCAGCATATCGACAATGTACTTGTGAGATTTATTGCACATGGTTTTGTATGTAATTGTCAATTCGGTGCTGAACCGGAAGCAATGCAACTCCTTCAATACTGGTGTGATGTGATTGTACCGCGTAGTCTTGGTTATGACGCGGGCCGCTGTGTTTTGTACACATTGAAGATTTTGCAGTGTGTCTTTGGAAATTCCATACAGCAGCGAGTTACAGTAGTCTACTTTCGATGTAATCACAGAATTCATAAGAGACTTTGTAGCATCGGCTGTGATATACTATCTACTGTGGCCTATTTGCCAAGTTGTGCATAACTAGCTCTAGAGAGTTAACATGCTGTGCCATGTCCATGTTGGAATTCGTTCTAGCACGCAGATATCTTCGCGTATTTTTGTGTGATTTGTGGAAGCAAAATGACCTCAGTTTCGTCAGTATTGAGCTTCACCATGTTCTGATCAATGCATCCAAGAGACTCTTTGAGAAAATATAGTTACAATGACGTCTTCAAACAACAAATAAATAAGCACAGCAAAATGTTACAATGACCAAAGTAACTCTATTAATCTAAGTTGCAACCAATATAATAATCAGTTTTCATATGTTCAGAGTAAGAACCTATGGCACCTTGGTGTGAAGTAAAACGAAATTTTGTAGTCGTTCCATGCATTCTCCTTGGTTTGAACCAGAAACATAACTGTAGGGGCGCGGAGCTACTTTACCCTCAATATCCATGTGGTAGATTTTGAAAAGCATCTCTCCTGAATCTATAGGGCAGTTTTCAAAAAGAAAATATCGAAATGATTTTAGAAGACTCTCTAGTACACCTGGGTCCAATTACAATTATAATTTAATTAATTATAATGAATTACAGTTTTTAATTAATTGAAAATAATTGACAAAAATCAATTATTTTAATTGTAATTAATTAATTAAAATCCAAACAAATGCAAAATAACTGTCAATTAAATTCAATTACTCTTCCATTACATGTAGCAAACTGTCACAAACATATGGCAATTAAATACTGGCAAAAATACAGATTATTGTGCAGTAGCTGTTATCACCTAGAGGTATAAATTTCACACTTGCTTGTCATCTAAAGAGGTATTAATGTAATCTGGATATGAACCTAAAACTGAGTCAAACCCTCTTCAGTTATACTGGTCTGTAAATGCAGAGTCTACCAATATTGTCAAAGATGGCCGCAACCTACCTGGCTCTACCAGCATAGTCTGCGCCAGTTGAACGGCTCTTCTCAATAGCTGGGGAAGTGTGTAGGCGTGAACAGTGTTCACTGACAGACAGTAACGTTGAATCATTAATGTTTTTGAAATGCGATAAGTACTTATAAACAAGCGACTGCATCATAAATCTGTGAATGGTGTTCACTGACAGACAGTAAACTTTGAAGTGTTCATGTTTTCGAAATCCAATTAGAACTTATAAATCTGCTTCATTGATGTGTCTTTGATAGTAACATCATGATTCAATTTGTGAATATATTTCCAAATAATTAAAAAATAATTAATTATTTTCCTTAAAATAATTGTAATTAATTAATTACTTCTGTAAAAAGCAAGTAATTATAATTGTAATTTAATTGAAGCATTTCTATTTTAATTATAATTAATTAATTACTTTTGAAAATAATTGAACCCAGGTCTGCTCTCTACCGAAAATGTTACCAGCTCAAACTGTAAAACTCAGCGATCTATGACCAACGTGGCTTTCTCGTTTAATTGCTTACTTATTTAATCGTACACTGTTTTGTTTAATCTTTACTAAAAAGACTTCCCTTACTATGTGGAATAATGCTATCATGTAAGCACAGAACTTCAAATCTTTGATATACCAAAACTATATAATTCCTAAAACACAAACTGTTCCTTTCATTACCAATCATCTGCATCGAATAGGCAGAATTCGTAGCGCCGCCTACATATCTAAGTTTTAAAAATATCGTTGAAAATACGTTCCATAGACAATGTATTGCTAAACCAGTTGATCACTTTACCTGTGATATTGCCGTTAAGTTATATTTTTAGGACTGAGCAACTAAAACGTACATCTAAAGTATGGAGTAAAATCAGTCCTTAATTACTAGTGATCTTTTACCCATTAGTACTTTGTCAACTGCAAACACTGAATTATCGCGTAACCTGGCTACTATTAAGTATTTGTTTTTAATATTTCGTGTTTATAAAGCATTTCATAAAGTGACCCATCAATTTTGAGTTAAAAAGTGAACTTTCTTTATTTTATTAAAAAATTGGATCTGTTTCAATTATTTAGAAATTAGAGGTGTTTCTTTTTTTAGACGGTTGGGCAATATCTTCCTGATGACAAAAAGACATTGACTGTTGGCAATTTCAAAGTATCGTCTTCAAGACTGGAAACTAAACACAACTACGTGGTTAGGAAAATGAAGATTAAATATTCAGGAAAGGTAAAATGCTTGAAGTTGAAGCACTGATCTACAGTTTCCATAATTCGTTAAGTAATCCACAGCAAACAGCGTTCGGAATTTTAAAATGCATACTGTTCGGCTTTTTGTTTGCAGTAAGCACTCGGTGGAACTAACTTTATTTGAGGTTGTTCATGCTTCAATAGGTTATAATTTAGTTAATCTTTTGCATTAGCAAATGCAAATGTAATAACATTAAGTAACAAATGAAAAGAAAAATAATAATACACATAGATCTGTTCAAAGTAAATTTATATGATTCTTTAAACACCTGAAATGTCGTTTTTGCTGTGAAATTGTAATCGAATTATTCTAAAAGGCACGATGTGATTTTATCTTCAGATTTCTTTTCTGGATGCATATATTCTATGATGAATAACGATTTTACAAAGAGTATTATTTACACACGATCAATGTCAATATTATCTTATTGTTGACAAGTGTAGAATGTGGAAGTTCCACTGGTATCGTATTAGAATATCATCACTTCTTTGGCACGCGTAACAAGCGATTCGCTGTATTTAACTCTTATGAAGTTTAATTATGGAAAAGCATTATTATGAAATATGAAATGTTTATAAGAAGGGGTGGATTATCCGATTTTATGAGGTATTTACAAGGAACTATATACTATTTAAATCAAACGAAGTAACGTCTTATTTGCAATTCGTTTTCCGATTTACGAAACATGTTTCATTGAAAAAACTGGGTATTCAGTACAGATGAATGAATAAGATAACCCAGAAAACTAAGGTCACGACATTAGTTATACCGCCGTTTAGTTAATTTGACATCTGTATGGCTAGTTTAGCCCTTTTTGCAGTATATACAGCTAGAAACCATATTTACGTTGTGGCAATCTATCTGCGAAGTTCAACGTACTTATGTCCCGCTTTTGTCCAGTTTATCAACTCGTCCATTATCGAAATGGCAGGAACTATATTTGTTATTAAGTCTTAAGTAAAATTACCTAAGCTGTTCTTAGCTTACACATGTTACGAATTTGTGTCAGGACATGAGATTTTTGACTCAAATGCGATTTTGGTCGAAAATGTGTTTTTCAGGTAATCTGACAGATTGTCATGTTCCAAGTACAAATCTGCTATTTGACAATAGAAATCAGCCGTTGTTATGGAGAAATTACCGCTTTTCGGACACCATATTTTCGTCTAACTGTATCAAAATAGAGGCAGAATATCTAAATACAGACTCCTTAAAATAATATGAAAAGAAAATACATTAAGAACTGACGGCAGATTAAGGCTAGCTTTTTCCGGCGCTGACGGCAATGACGACGGCGGTGGTGGCGTCAAAGGTATTTTTTTCTCAGAAACTACTATGTTTATTGGGTTGAAACTTCACATATGCCTTTGTGGTCATTTGTCCCTGTACCAGGCCATTTTCCACTAATCTGAGATACATTTTAACGAAATTATCCCCCTTTTATCTCAGAAATTTCAACGTGAAGTCTTTGTATTAATTTCTTTCTCAAAAACTACTAGGTTTATTCGGCTGAAACTTCACACATGCCTTTATGGTCATCAGGCACTGTACCAAGCCAAGTTACATAACTCTGACGTGAATTGTAACAAAATTATCCCGCCCCCTTTTAAATCAGAAATTACAACTTAAGATTTTCGTGTCTCCACATGGAATATTGCTAATTATGTCCCTTCATGGCCGTCACTGCTTGATTGGAACTTGTGGTCAAACTTAATATAAGGCGGATTTTTTTAACATTAAAGTGTATGTAGCAATATACGCAGACACATCAGTTTTGATAAACAAAAGGCCTGCTTTGTGTCATAGGTAAACGAATGCAGAGCCACTGTACTGTTTCCTCAGGAAGGCATGTCTTAAGATTTTTGTTGTCACATTTGCAGCTGCATAGATCTGAACACGGGAGTCCAAAACGATAGCATTTATATCTGCCACAACTTTCTGTTTTACATGCACATTTGGTCAGTTCTTTACAGCTACCTGAAACTGGTGGAATCGTTGTCCAGTGTATCTGCCAAAGGTCACCCATCCCCATTCAGCAGGGTTCTAGACATCCATTTGGCAAAATAGTGCCTGTCCCCATATGCAACCAACTTGGTATGCAGCACGGTTTGTGAGTTCGGCAAGGGCTGATTGAGTTGGGGAAAAGCATCATATCACCTCTGTTTTCGGACAAACATGTCCAGTCTGACGCCATAAATATCTGCTGTAGAACTTGACCTGTCATTCATAAAAATGACAAACTTTTCAAGAACCCCTTTATCCTCATCATATATCCCTTGCCGATATATACTGAGGTTATTAAAGACATCTGTCACTTCTGAACAAACATTCCAAATTTGCCTTTGACCTTTTCCTCGGAAACCTGACACTACACCACAACCTGCAAACGCTTGGGAGAAAGCAATTATACCTTTTGCTTTCTCATGACCGATTGATTGAATGACATCATGTATGGGAGTTCATCTCAAATTTGTTCCCTGTCCGAAGACTACCAAACAGTTGTTCAAGGCCTCTCAGCACAGAAAATACTTGAATAGCCATGAAAAGTGATGACAACAAAATTTGTGTCTGTATCTTTAATGACAAATTGTTTATGACCCTCAGCAACAGCATGTCTTGCTGCATGAACATCCGTGTATCGGCTTCCCTTTGACGGCATGATGTCAGGCCTTTGAGACTGATTTCCTGATTGCATACAGCCTTTTCTTCTCTGTTCATAATTATAGTACAATGTACTTTGTGTGTTTGCATTTCAACATGTCTGTCGGCCAAAAAATTTAAAAGATCAGTCTTGTTATCATTAACCCTCAATACCCTTCGTCTAGCGCCATGTCCTCATTTCGTTTACACTTCAGACTACACTGACCAACTACTGTAATTGAGACCAGAGATTAGATGGCTGTAACCAATCAGGAAATCAGTCTTGAAGGTCTGATGCTATGCAATCATACGGACGCCGATATACGAATGTTCATGCATGCAAGACATGCAGTTATGCAGGGTTATAACAGCTTGACATTAAAGCTACAGACACAGATTTTGTTGTCATCGCTATTCATGTATTTTTTGATTTGAATGATCTTGGCCTTGAACAGCTGTATGTGGCCTTCCGACAGGGAACAAATTTGAGATGGATTCCCATACATGATATCATTCAATCAATCGACCATGAAAAAACAAAAGGTATTGCTTTCTTCCATACGTTTACAGGTTGTGATGCAGTGTCAGGTTTCCGGGGAAAAGATTAAAAGGCTATTTGGCAAACTTGGAATGTCTGTCTGGAGGTGACAGATGTCTTTAATAACCTAGGTGTAGGCCGGTGCTAGTAAGGACAAGGAGGTTCTTGAAAAGTTTGTCATCTTTATGTATGAGAGGTCAAGTCCTATACCAGATATTTATGGCGTCAGACTGAACATGTTTGCCCGAAAACAGAGGTCATATGATGCTCTTCCCCTAACTCAAGCAGCCCTTGCTGAGCACACAAAGCGTGCTGCATACCAAGCTGGTTGCATATGGGGACAGGCACTGTTTCGCCCAATGGAAATCGAGAATCCTGCTGAATGGGGATGGGAAAAACAAGGTGACCTTTTGCAGATACACTGGACAACGATTCCACCAGTTGCAGATAGCTGTAAAGAACTGACAAATGTGCATGTAAAACAGAATGTTGTAGTAGGTGTAAACGCTATCGTTTTGGACTCCCGTGTACAAATCTATGCAGCTGCAAATTTGATAACTAATTGGACAAAATATAAAGTCTTGAGACATGCCTTCAAGAGGAAACAAGTAAAGTAGATCTGCATTGCTTTACCTATGACTAAAAGCAGGTCTTTTGTTTAACAAAATTGATGTGCCTACGTGTATACATTTTGGCTTTAAATATTTCCGCCTTATATAAAGTTCCAATCAAGCAGTGACGGTCATAAAGGGACATAATTAACAATATCCATGTAGAGACACGAAAACTTCATGTTGAAATTTTTAATTTAAAAAGGGGGATAATTTTGTTAAAATGTATGTCAGGGTTATTGAACTGGCTTGAATACATGTCTGAAGTTTCAACCCAATAAACTTAGTAGTTTCTGAGAAAAAGACTTAATACGAAGACTTAATATTGAAATTTCTATGTTTGAAAGGGGGATAATTTTGTTAAAATGTACGTCAGCGTTATGGAACTTAGCCTGGTAAAGGGACAAATGACCACAAAGCCATGTGTGAAGTTTCAACCCAATAAACTTTGTAGTTTCTGAGAAAAAGACTTAACATATTAACTTAACTTTGACGCCACCATCACCGTCGTCATCGCCGTCGCCGCCGGTAAAACTAAGCCTTAGTCCGCCGTCAGTTCCTAACGTCGCAGGCGAGACAAAAACTGTCCCTCAATACTCTAAATATGTTATTTGACTATAACATAAATTAATTTTACTAGGAACGTCAGTTTTAATGGCAAATTAGTATTTTTTACACGAAACGGCGGCCATTTTGAAAAAAAAGACGCCATATTGGATTTTGAAACCAGTCTCTTGTATATCAAAAATAGGTTTTGCATACTCAAAACATCTTAAGAGATATTTTTCCTCAAAATTGTCACAAAAAAGAACTCGGTATAGGTCTGTTCAAGTCGAAAATCAACTTCCTATGGCGGCCATCTTGAAAAAATGGCCGCCATTTTGAATTTTTAAGTGGCTAACGGGCTTTTTGAAAAAGGTAGGCTCAGACGAGTACTCATGCCAAATTTCATGCTTGCATCACCAAATGCAGTATTGTTTCAGTAATCTGCCCAGCTATAAAGATAACATTTTTTTTGCAAAAAGCTAATGGCTTTCTTTTGTACAAAAATAGATTTACTGGATATCGGGTTAGATAACATGACAAAACTAGGACAAATTAACCTTGTTGTTAGAACACTTGACTCATTGACATATTTCTTTGTAACTGTTAGACAGAAAATCAGGCAAAAAGATATAATTATTAGAAATATTATGAACTGATTTTGCTTAAAGTAGTAGTACAGATGTCACACTGATCAGTGACTCGTTACCATAGCAACAATGATGTATTTTCTTACCAAAAGTACCATTTCTATCAAGTTCTTGAAATAAATGAATATGTTAAAGTGTTTTTCAAAATACTATTTACATCGAAAGCTGTCTACTTTCATATCCAAAAGTAAGAAAACCTCATTTCATGTAAACTGATGTGACACAGTTTGGGATATACATAATTTTCTGATACACACGACACAACTCTTGCTAGTTTAAGGCAGATTCATATGATAACATAATGTTTTGTTGATGCAGTTCATACTTAGAAAAGAATATGCCTTACATTAATTTTTTTAACAAATAGAACATATATACAACATGAAAGATGTTTTACAATAGTTTATAGTCGAATTAATGTTTAATACCATGGCAACAATGCACTATTTTCTTATAAAATTAAAGATAGCATTTATTGTCAAATTTCTCGAAACTGTATGATTAAATAAAAAGAGTACTGAAGATATATTATGCATGGAGTATGTTTTAAAAAATATTCTGTATTGCTTAAACAATTAAAACAGTTTTACTCCAACCACTTCATTGCTGTTCTGACAACAAAACATACTTTTACCAAACATTCCTCACAGTTGAACTGTGGCAGTTCAGTTAGTTTTACTTTTTTCTTGACTCCCATTTGTAAGCTGAATCAGCTTGGTGAACTTTTGCAGAAAACATGACCTTATTTTGTGGACTTCTGTGACAGTTGCTGCTTGCACTTTATTCCATTGGCATACTTTCAACTGGATGGTAATCAAATATATTAGTTCCTTGGGTTTCATTTCCATTCACAAGTTCATAAATAATTCTATTTTTCTGGAAATTATTTCTTCCTTCAACCATTCTGCAAAACAAAAATACATTAGTATTAATAACTTTAAAAGTGTCTTTTTGTGTAATTTACATAAAAGGATGACTAATAAGTACCCATCCATCCATCAATCTCATAATTTTCAAGAATACAAAAAACTAGCTAATCTTCTGACATACTACTAGACATACACTTAAAATAATTAATTAATTCAGTCTAACTAAATGAATACTCAAATACTGCAATAATTTCTTGGGAAAATACATGTATGATGATATTCAATCATTATGCATATTTCTCCACTCTCCTCCTTTTATGCTAGATATGTTTGTTGAATGAATCTAAATATTAGACTAGACTAAGTAATGATTTCTTTGAAAATGCTATTAATACAATCAGGTCATTTATGTGTATGATATTTGAAGATGTATTTAACTTACTTCTACTTATTTTAAGAGGAATTTATTTTTTGTATTTATTCTTAAGATGTATTTATCTGTCTTACAATAGAAAAACTGCAAAAATGCAGAAAATTACAAACCCACAAACTCTTCCTACATGTGGTATGTAGGCATGCCTTGAGAATTTCTTTTTATTTGTAGCAATATGCCAGATGTTTCTCAGTAGTTGATCAATAGTTGATCTGTAAAATTAAAAAAATACTTAAAAAAGGCTGAAATATGAGATAATGATGGCTTAGCTAGTTACCTCATTACATAGAACACAAAGATTTATATTAAGAGTGTAATATATTTCAATCAAAAGCATGTCTTCCTTAACAAAATGTCTTTAAAGTTTAAAATATATTCATTTAATGTGTAGAAGTTGTTTGTAACTTGTAAAGAACATTATGTAGTGGTGAGCCAACAATCATGGTCAAGTGAACTAAATGCAAACTTACATGAAAAGCTATTGAGCATCTGTTTTATACAAAATAAACACAAGCCACTATTCTTTATACTTTTTTAATTAAAGTGGGTTTGACATGAATAAGAAATAATTTATTCAAACTGACAACTGTTCCTGTAAGTCACTACATAAATATGGATAAGGCTGTGACTTTTGACATACTGGTCTTTCATACTGATACACTGATCAGAAATAAGAGTGAAAACTGTTGTGGAAAAAAGTAAGCTTCCTGAATGCCAACCCATCCCCCCGGTCCCTTATTTGGAGGATAAAGGAGGGGAGTAATTTACAGTTAAATGAAACGGCGGAGGGGGGAGGGGATGTATTTAGTTTATGTAGTGTGGAAGCAGTTCCCAAGCTGAGGAAGGGTGTATTTCATATGACAATGGATGGGAAAGAGAAAGGCGGTATTTGGAGGAAGTTGATGGGGAGGGGGTAATTTGAGGTAACCCAGTTGTGGAATGGTGAAGGGGGGTAAAATGTTTCCGGGAGGGGGTGATTTTCTTTTTTGAAAAGCTGCGGGTGTTCTGGCTGACATAATTTAACTGAGTCAGACGCTGTTTTAATTTTCTGATTATTTCCCATTACCATCAGAGGTCCGTAACGGCATATAAACATCTCTGAGCTGAATATTTTTAGCTAGAATTAAAGCCCAGATGACAATTCCGGGATATTTTTGAAGGAAAAAAACACGGACAAAACGGTCAATATAGATATAATTTATATTTTTAAAACTCTACATATTGTGTAAATATTACTACTTACCAGTAAATCGCTCAATGGCCATTGCATTCATTATCCCTTTTAAATCAATCGTCAAATTACTGTTTAAAAGTTTCCTATCACACGACCTTTCATGTTTACAAATGGCGTGTTGATACAAAGGGCGATAAACTGTCAGTTATTTGATATGAAACGAAATGACAAAACACGAAAATGTTACAATACCTGCTTGTTAAATGACGTTTGTCTCTTCATTCATTTATTGTCCCAATAATATTAACCAGGGAGCCAAAAGTGCGAAAAGTGCCTAGAAACAGGATTTACCTGTCCGGTCATGCTATAGTCAGTTTCTATACATATTATGAAAGTACAAAGTCTCGCGGATCAGAAAAATCGGGCCTGCGAAACAAAACCTCTTGCGAATTTTGAGAATATTAAGGGGAGATAACTCTGTATATCTGCAGTTTTTTAAGATTCAAAACGCTTTTTTACTAACAAAACATGGCATCATGTTTCTAAAATCAGTTCAAATATATATCTTTCAACATTGCTTTTACGCATAAGGCTTATGCTTGAAAAATACGCAAAATGTTCTAATTTTGTGTACATTTTATTATAAGATTTGGGCTGGCACCTAAAATACCAGAGAATAAAATAAAAATATTTAACCTAAAATTTACAGTATGAAGAAGTAACCTTTAAAATTGTCTTATTTTTCAAAGTCATTTATTAATACCGCTGCGAAACAGTCTGTTAGAATAAAAAATCATCTAGATACTCTAGTTCAGGTTTGGCTAGGAAATACGCAAATCCAGGGTATTTTATGTACCCCACCCAATTTATATAATGCAAAAAATGTGTAATAAAAATATTCGACCAACAGCCAAGAAGATATATTCTTTTTATCACGTATACAATATAATCTATATTTTTGACCATATAAAGCTGGGTAAAGGGTATTTAAAAGATTTTAAACAGAAAAAGGGGGTAGGAAAAGCTATGTATTTTACAACCGATAATTAGAATAAAAAAACCGTTATTAAATAAGAGCAACACTAATGGAAGTCGAAAAAACCTTTACTTGCAAACTATTCATTTGAAAAGTAATTTATTTAGATACACTATAATGCAGTCTAGTTCAGGTTTGGCTAAAAAAAAAGCAAATCCTGGGTATTATATGTACCCCACCCACTTTATATAATGCAAAAAAATGTATAATAGAAATATTTGACAAAAAATCAATGAGATATATTCTTTTTATCCATATACAATATAATCTATGTTTTTGACAATATAAAGCTGGATGATGGGTATTTAAAAGATTTTAAGTAGAAAAAGGGGGTACCCCACCCACTTTATATGTATTTATATAATGCAAAAAAAAAACATAATAAAAATATTCGACCATAATAAAGGAGAAATATACTTTTCATTACGCATACAATGAAATGCATATTCTTGACAATTTAAAGATGGATGAAGGGTATTTAAGAGATTTAAATAGAAAATAGGGGTATGAAAATGATGTCTTTTACAACCGATAATTAGTTAACTATCTGTCATTTACCATTTGATAAATACGAGCAAGACTAATGAAAGGGATGAAACCTTTACTTGCAAACTATTCATCTGAACAGAAATTCATTTTAATACTCTTTCGTGCAATCTAGTTTAGGGTTGGCGACAAAAAGCGCAAATCCGTGGTATTTTATGTACCCCACCCACTTTATATAATGAAAAAAATGTATAATAAAAATATTCGACCATCAATCAAGGAGAGATATTCTTTTTGTCACGTATACAATATAATCTATATAGTGTTAATTGATAAAATGCATTAATTGACGCGAAAACGTGTTGAACAATACTTTGTTTTTGTGACGTAACTTTAATCGGGGTTTTCTCGAATGACGTAACGCCGCATTTGGGCCAAAAATCTCATGGCGCGACACATTTATCTGATCATATGTGTTTACTTTCAACAAACGAAAAACAACATGATCGATTCAAAATCTTTGAATGCAAGTGACTCTCGACGGGTGCGACCTCCGATTTTACGACATGGGACTACACATATAAATTGAAATTAAAAAAAAATATGCCTTAACAAGTAACATAAAACAGCTTGTACGGGAAATAAAATCTTCTACAAGATCAATTTTGTTTAGATTGACAGTGGAGAAAAGACTATTTACCATTTCCAATACACTAAATGGATGACTGGACACGACACACCAGTGGATGTAAGAGAATTTGTGCAGTTTGTGAATGAAGTCAAAGTATATGCAAATGAATTAGGCGAAGAGAGATCACACGTGATTGTACATTGTCTGTAAGTAAAAGATTTTATCATCTCCTCTCTGCCAGTCTTTATTGTTATACGCCAATCTGTCCGTCCGTCCGTTAACAGTTTCCGGACTCTTATTTCTAAAGTATAAAGGCTACAGCTTTCAAACTTTAACGGTTAGATAAATAAAACTTTAGGAGGATTTCTATTGTCTATTGTTTTTTGGGTCAAAGGTCAATGTTACAGTGACCTGGAGACTAAAAAGTTGATTCTGGACTCTTAGTCTTATAGTGTAACAACTTAAAACAAAAAAACTAAATGCATTAGGCTATTACTTAATAAGTGGAAATCCCTATTGTTTTTGAGGTCAATGGCTCAAATGTCAATGTCACAGGGACTTGACTTAATTTCAGGTCTTGTTTTCCTTTATATTATATTATATATATACCTTATATAGGACCCCTATTGTTTTTGGGGTCTTTAGGTTAAAAGGCTGTGTTATACCAACCGAGAGACTGACAAGTGTTACCAGACTATGAATCATTAAGTGAAATAACTACTGCTTTACATAATGACTAGGTACTACTATAGGAAGACTCCTATTTCTTTTTTTGGGGGGTGGGGGGGGGGTGGGGTCAGTGACTCAAAGGTCAATGTCACAGAGACCTGACTTAATTTCTGTTGTTTTTAGTTGTTGTTTTTTTCGTTTCCAGGGCTGTACTGGTTTCAGATTTTACACAATAACTAAGTACTACTAGAGAAAGATCGATATTGATGTTGGGGTCAGTGGCTCACACGTCAAGGTTAAAGGATTGCCTTTTTGTTACTTTCTGCTAAGTTTCTTGATATTGTATCTTAATGTATCACTTCCACATTCTTACTCACCCTTTTATCCAACAAACATCGTTGTATTAATACCCATTTTATTACACGCCGGGCGGGCGTAATATGACCCATTGGGCGAATCCTTGTTATATTATGTACTTATTAGATGTGCTTTTTCTGCTAATCATATGACTTAAAGCGTACGACGTTACGCACGGTATTGCGCCTTTCCTTTTTATCGCTGGTGTTTTAATCATTTTTATGTCTTTTAATGTTATTCTTGAACACCTTTTGGGTTTCATTAGAAATATTGCCTTTGCAAATTAAAAGTTCTAGGCGAAGTGTGTTCAGAGCAAGGCTGACAAAATAGCGAAATCATCCAGTTTGCGAACGTATAATTTGTAACTCGCAAAGCTCGGCTTCATCTGATTTGCACAGATTTTATATAAAATTGTCAGAAAATACAAGATGTGAGGAGATACCCGTCTAATTTGAATACTGTAGATTGGAGATTGATAAAGTTGTTCTTTTGAAAAAAAAATGCAATTCCTCGTTTTAATGAATATACAGGGTGATCCATAATATATGATAACATAAATAATTTTAACAACTTTGTCAGTTTTTGCGATAGAGAAATGGTTCAGCACTTGTTAGAAAGCTAATTGCCCAAGTTTTTCTTAGACAATGCTACGTCAACGTGACGTCAATTACCTCATATGTTGTCAGTGTTTCTGAAAATTTGAAACAGAATGATTTCCCTGAAGACTAACTTTAAATGGTTCTCTCACTCAACAGACTTAAATCCATAAGATTTCTTTTTATGGGGATGTCTGAAAGAAAGAGTCTATTCTCCCAAGCCTGACACATTACTGGATTTGAAGGATTCTGTTCGCCAGGAAATGTGCAATATCATTTCTGAAACTTGCAAAGACACCATCAGGAACTTTCGACGTCGTTTACAGCTCGTTTTGTAAACTCGAGGGAGACATTTTGAACATCTAGTGTAACTGAAGAAAGTGACATATGAAAATGAGGTTTATGTGTAAAAGAAACTTACATGTGTATGCTAATGTAATATATATTACAATATAGAGTATTTTAAAAACTGACAAAGTTATTAAAGTTACTTATGTTATCAAAGATTATGGATCACCCTATATGTATACCAATAAGAAATTGGAAGTCTTCCTGAGAATTTATGGCCTCTGATTCCTACTGATTATTATAGGTTATTAGCTTTGTATCGGGAAATCAGCGGAAATATTGCGCGACTTTAGGAGCGCAATATTCTTCCGCTGAAGAACGAGTGCATATTTCCCGATGAAAAGATCATAGCCTTTTTATTACATACGCATCTACACGTATAAATATTATGTAAATATAAATATGTTCAATAGCCTGAATAGGATTGACAATACTGAACTAAATAGAAAAAATAGTGCAACAACATACACTGAATTACGTCACGCACCCGATATGAAATTCAGGCGTCCGTGTATGGAAAAATATTGACGTTTCCGGTACCAGTGTAATTTAACGGGGAATAGAAACGAGTATGTAATAATACATAATATCATTTCAATTTTTTCATTGCAAACTGCGAATTGCAGACCAGTTTGCAGTTTGCATTTGGAAACGTGAACTAAGAACTGCATACTGCAGACCAACTGTGAAATGCATTCTTGTCTACAATTTGCAGGGCAGTGCTGATCAGACTGCACCTTGAAATTTTAATTTTAAACAGCAGACCAGTTTGCAGTTTGCAATTCGAATAGCGAAGTGCAGACCAGTTTGCAGTTTGCAATTCGAATCGCGAACTGCCGACCAGTTTGCAATTCGCAATTGGAAACACGAACTGCGAACTGCAGACCAACTGTTAAATGCATTTTTGTCCACAATGCGCAAGACAGTGCAGACTGATCAGACTGTACTTTGAAATTTGAATCGTAAACTGCAGACCAGTTTGCAGTTTGCAATTCGAATCGCGAACTGCAGACCAGTTTGCAGTTCGCAATTGGAAACGCGAACTGCGAACTGCGAACTGCAGACCAGTTTGCAGTTCGCAATTGGAAACGCGAACTGCGAACTGCAGACCAACTTAATTGAAATCAAAATATTTACATTTTCGGTGGGTAAACACTTTCATAATTGTTTTGCATTTTAATACATAAAAAACCGCCGCCTATAGAAATATACACCGTCGCTTTGTTTCTCTTCAAAATCACGGATAATACTGATATCTTTTAAACATTGATAGGACCTTTATATGAAACAAACTACTGCAATATTAGAACAGTATCAGGAGTTTTATCAAGATAAAACTGAAATCGCCGCATGTCATAGGAAAATTCCTACATAAAATGCGACATTTACTAGCGAATTTTCCAGCATAGGGGTTTCGGTGAAATAAAATAGTGATATGGAAAAATCTGGTCTCTACTAGTAAATGTAACAAGAGCGCCGTTCTACAATAGAAATGATTTTGGGTGTTCTTGGATCAAATATAAAATCGAGGATTGTATTTCCTCCTTACATTTATCGACCAGGTTGATCCAGGGAAACACTGTTTTACCGTAACACTGTGTAGACTGCTAAGATGTTAGAAATTGTTTCCCAGTAGATCTGAAGAAAAATGTACATTAAATTAAGAGACAAAACAAAAAATAAACATAAAGAACAAGTGAATGAAGTAATGCCATGCAATACAAAGCCCCCTACTGGAAGGTGGCTATAATTTTCTCAACTGCAGTATAACCTAATGATGTGATATCGGTCAATAATGTATATACAATATTGTGTTATATATGCAATGTATTATAACACCCAATGTTTGGAATAAAATATGCATATAGACGAATCTACTGCTGTTGTTTGCTTAAAACGTCTTTATTAAATAAAAAAGTAAACCGCCCGCTTAGCTCAATAAGGAGAGTACGGATCGCGGGGTCGTGAGTTCGATCCCCGGGAGGGCCGTATGTTCTCCGTGATTTGTTAAAAGACAACGTGTCTGAAATTATTCGTCTTCCACCTCTGATCCATGTGGGGAAGTTGGCAGTTACTTGCTGAGAACGGGATTGTACTGGTGCAGAATCTGTGTTCTTGCGCATGACAAGTCGTCTTATTATATGGGGAACATTTGCGTCAAGTAATATCAAAACCCTTGAAGGATGACAGTTATGCACTGGACAGGAAAAACAGACTTATTGACCTTTGTTTTCCAAGCGTGGCCTTGACCTTTGAGCTAGCGACCTGGGTGTTACATATGACACGTTGTCTCATTACTGTGGACATTTATGCCAAAAATTTCAAAATCCCTTGATGGATTACAGAGTTATGTACCGGAGAGGAAAAAAATCTCCTGAACTTTGACCTGCAAGAGAGACATTGAACTTTAAGCTAAGGATCTCAGTGTTGCGTATGACAAAACGTCTCATTATAGGGAATATTTATGTCGAATAATATTAAAATCCCTTCATCCCTTCATGGATGACAGAGATATCGACCAGAAAGGGAAAAAATCAATCTAGTGATATATGAGTTCAGAGTGTGACAATGACCTTTGGGCTAGGAGTCTGGGTTTTTTGCATGACACAATGTAGCATTAATGGGGAACACTTGTTTAAGTAATATTAAAATCTTTTAATGCATGACAAAGTTATGGACCCGGCAGGAAAATGATTCTGTCGATCTTTGGCCTCTAAGTGTTACCTTGACCTTTGAGCTTTGGTTACGGTTGTTGCATATGACACGTGATTATTGGACCGGACATGAAACAGACCCTGTTAATGCCATAATAATCTTTGACCTCTAAGTGTGACATTGACCTCTAAAATAGGGGTCTGAAAGGTGTGCATGACACACCTTATTATGGGAAATAGTTGTGCCAAGTAATATCAAAATTCTTCAATTTAAGACCGTACAGAAAACACATCTTGTTGTCCTTTGACCTCCAAGTGTGACCATGGCCTTTTACATAGGGGTCCGAGTTTTTCTCACTTCAAGTTGTCTCATTATATGGGACATTTGTGTTAGGTATTATTAAAATCCATTGATGAATAACAGAGTTATAGACCTGACACGAAATTGCGGACGGACGGAATGACGGAATAACGGAAGGACGGACGAAAAGGTACAATTCTATAGTCCCCTAAACTAGGGTTTAACCAATAGAGGTCACTTCTGATTTCAAACCACATACTTTTGTTCAAAGGGAACTTTTTTATATTACTCTAAGTGGTCGCAACATTGTGCGTAATGTCGTAGACTGAATTGTATGCTTATGTCATCATGTTTGTAAGAGTACCAAGTATCCAGAACTGTTAGATGCAATGATCTGTGCCTAGCAGACAAATACCACAAAATCAAGACGGTCACCAGTATGGTATTAGTAAAGCTTGCTAAGTATACCGCGTGTACTAAAAATGCACAGGCTACTTCTTTTCCAAAAATACAACGAACTTCTAACGAATATTTGTTATGTTTATTGTATTGACTTTTAGGTTTCGATAATCTTTCAAATTATATATGTATAATACGCTTAAAACTGTGGACTTGAAAAGACATGTCTGATACAACATTTTTTTTATAAAGTATGTAAGCGTTTCTCTCTACATATTTGTTAAGCTACATTGTAAACAATTTTAGATGTTTTGACTTTCATGTTCAAACAAAATATGAATTGATGTACCATCAAAAAGCATCCTGATATTGATGACAAATAAATAAATACAGAATACACAAATGGTTCACGCATAAAATAAAAACATTGAAGGTTGATCAACATCTTCAGAAATGTGAATAGCATACATACTATATGAAAAGTCTGTTATAATTTTATTTAAAGTTATATACCTATATACACGTACATGTGTATCTAAATAAATACATTTTTAATAACACTATGAGAAAGAATTAGCAAAAAGTGAAGTTATTAACGCCTACATTATCATTACAATGAGGTCCTCCACCAGCATCTTCTCCCTCTTTCCCGCCCCCCCCCCCCCCCCCCCCCCCCCCCACAAACTTTTTTTTACTTCTCTTGAATATCTTACAGTAAGAAGGAAACCTCAGTAGTTTGCACCGAAGACCTTTTAAAAGTTTGTTGTTTTTTTTTTTGTAGACTGATAGATACAAAAGCATACTGTCTTAGCTGTATCACTGGTTTTTGAAATTTGATACTGTATCTCTATTGTTTTTTTTGTTTTTTTCAAATTTAACACAGACTGAAGAAACACATTTGTATACATATATGTCTTTTTACAGCATGCTCATTATGTTAGAAATGGAACTTATGTAAATTATAATAATTACAAACGCTCCAAATATTCAGGTACACCTTCATTAGATAAGGATCCTATTGGCTGTAATGTAGTTTTACACAGTAGTAAAAGAAAACCAAAACAGACACTACATCCATATCAAATTTGTTTCTGTACAAAAACTTGTTACAATGTACCTTTTTTTTAAGTATAAATTAGGCTAATCTGTGTTTTGAAACTAAGTTGTATATAATATAGAGTTTGTATCTTTGGTACATAGTGTTATTTAGCCACAAAATCTACCACTCCATTTTGAACACTGACACAAAATGTTAGATATAGTTACAATGTAAAAAAAACTTCTTGGATCACTATAGCATAGCTACAACTGTGATTTAAACTAACGAAATTTCAATAACGTGTCTGAAACATACTATAAAAGTTTTTACTATTATATAAATGCATGAAACCAGTGTTCATATCAAACATTTTGAAACGAAGAGTTAAAACGCTATACAATAATGGGCAGTTTTCTTGGCTAGAATAGCACAAGCGCATCGTAAATGGAAAAAAAATACGAAAACCCCATTTTTAAACGAAGTTTAACTGCCAGAATATCTTTATTATTAGTTAAAAAAATTATATGAGTAGTTGCTATACATGATTCTGTAAGGGGAAGTGGTGGATGGCTCTCCGACCCCACTCTCCACAATGACGGGGATAATAAATGAGCAACCTTTGGTTGCTGAAATAAAAAAAAAAAACAAAAAAAAAACACCTTCAGAAATGAGGATTTCAACTAAAAGTAAATGCACAAATGTATATTTCCATTCTTCAAATCAATTAAACAGTCCATTTACAATAAAACACAAAAAGTACTTTCTTTAAATTTGTAATACATGTAATTGTTTCAAACTTGGATAATGTAAAGAAAAACGAGATTTAAATGAAAAAAAAAAGAAATTAAAAATTTGTCAATGGGACACAGATGCCCCCACTTAATGACAATGGACACAATTATTTCCTAGGTCAGGGGCCATAACTCCTACAATACTGAATGAATCCGGACACAAAACCCCAGGTGCACAACTGCACATGCTGACCAACATTCCTGTAAACTTTGGTGACTCTAGGTCAAATAATTTTGGAGCTACGCGCGACACAACATTAAACTGACCAATTTTTAACTACGTCAGGGGCTATAACTCCTACATGACTGAATAAATCCGGACGCGAAACCCCAGGTGCACAACTGCACTTGCTGACCAACATTCCTGTAAACTTTGGTCACTCTAGATCAAATACTTTTGGAGCTACGTGCGACACAACATTAAAATGACCAATTTTTTACTAAGTCAGGTGCCATAACTCCCACACCACTGAATGAATCCGGACACGAAACCCCAGGTGCACAACTACACATGTTGACCAACATTCCAGTAAGTTTTGTGACTCTAGGTCAAATACTTTTGGAGCTAGGCGCGACAAAACACTAAAATGACCAATGTTTACAAAATCAGGGCCCATAACTCATACATGACTGAATGAATCCGGACGCGAAACCCCAGGTGCACAACTACACATGCTGACCAACATTCTGTAAAGTTTTGTGACTCTACGTCAAATACTTTTGGAGCTAGGCGCGACACAACATTCTCGGAAGGACGGACGGACGGAGGACGGAAGGACGGACGGACAAGGGCAAATCTATATGTCCCCCCCCCCTAAAAAAAAAAAAGTGGGAGCATAAAAAAAATATGACTAACAGAATCTTCAAATAAAAAGCTTCATAATTTAAAATTATTTCGCACAATGGTCCCTGGGTGCCCTTCCATAGGGAGTGTTCAAATTAATCCGACTGTTCAAGAACATGACTGTCATGTCATTAGGTAAGCTCGAAATTAAGCCATCTGGTCTACATTTCGGTAATAAATGGTGTTGCTTTTGTTGTATTATTCTCAAGAGCTGTTAGATATTTAAACAGATATGTTCTAACGTATGCATAAATTGAGTTAAAGATATATTTCATATATTTTAACACATTTGACTGTTGTATTATTCAGCTATTTCTTTTGCAAATATCATTCTAGTAAAATTGTGTTTATAAAATAATACTTGTATTCTTGCAGGAAAGCCAATGAGAGAAGTGGGCTATTTTGTGCATTGGCAATTTTAATGGAGAAAATCAAACTTGAGCGACAGGTCAATGTCTTGAATACCCTGAGACATCTGCGTACTAGACGGCAAACTGCAATAACTAGCATGGTAAATTGATTCTTTATGTTATCATGAAATTGCTAGTGAAAGACATATCATTTTATTTGAAACAAGTACAATCTAATCAATTTTTATTATCTATCTTTTGTTTTTGTTCAATACAAATAATACATCATGTAACTATAAATACGTGACGACTATCATAAAACATTGCATCACTTGGAA
Organism: Mercenaria mercenaria; assembly: GCF_021730395.1. Taxonomy (NCBI): domain Eukaryota; kingdom Metazoa; phylum Mollusca; class Bivalvia; order Venerida; family Veneridae; genus Mercenaria; species Mercenaria mercenaria. The sequence goes on from NC_069374.1 coordinate 37,717,969, forward strand.
CAGTATTATAAGCATATTTTGTTAACACCAAACAGTCCGTGTTCTTGGATTGATTTCTATAAACAACAGTTACGGACAGCAGATTGTTTTAATTTTAATTGGTTCGCTCTTGGAGATTTTAGTATCAAATATTCTTTCTTAGATATACATGTATATAATAAAATTAATTGGAAAAAATCAAGATTGAGGACAGGTGAAAATATTATTCTGGTATGGGTATATGGACATTTGGAATTATATTCCCACAAGTGTAAGGATTTAAACTAGCTTAAGGATTTAAAAAAATCAAATACAAAGTTTCTGTTACAGGATAATGTTTTCATATGGAGTATCTTTTCATATGGAATTTGTTTAACAAGAGTAATGTAATAATAAAATGCGAGGTTCTGCCGATTATTTTATTAACTTTATTCAACCAGTTTCATAAATTCTATCTAGAAAGACAACTATTTAATATTCTTTTTATTTCTTTACCTATTATAGACCAATCCAATTTGACCAACGTCTCCTATAGTTAAAGCAAAGTAAACATCAAAGATATGTCACACCAGTGTAATACAAAAAATATATAATGGCTTCATTGCACTACCACGCAGTCAAACATATGATAAACTGAATTATTCTAAAATTGTCACTTTGTGCCTGTTGGTGTGATAAATGTATTTTGCATTTAGCAATTACACTTTTATTAAAAGATGTCCGACGGAAATATTTAAATTTTACGGTTGTATGTTATATGAATTTTTTTTTTAAGATTAAATTAATCTCGTGCGCACGACATCTTATCTTGAGCGATCAACATCTAATCTCGTGCGTATGACATCTTATCTTGAGCGATCAACATCTTATCTTGAGCGATCAACATCTTATCTTGAGCGATCAACATCTTATTTTGAGCGATCAACATAATTATCTTGAGCGAACAACATCTTATCTCGTGCGCACGACATCTTATCTCGAGCGATCAACATATCATCTTCAGCGATCAACATATTATCTTGAGCGATCAACATCTTATCTCGAGCGATCAACATATTATCTTTAGCGATCAACATCTTATCTCGAGCGATCAACATCTTATCTCGAGCGATCAACTTCTGATTTCGTGCGCACGACATCTTATCTTGAGCGATCAACATATTATCTTGAGCGATCAACATATTATATTGAGCGATCAACATCTTATCTCGAGCGATCAACATATTATCTTGAGCGATCAACATCTTATCTCGTGCGATCAACATCTTATCTCGAGCGCACGACATCTTATTTATATATATTAAGGCCCTTTGTGTGTGCATTTAGGTCATCAGTAAACATACGAACAAGTTGTTAATTAGGTTCCCGCCTATGCCGCTGTTATTTAAACTTCCCACAAGTACATGTACAAGTTTATCACATCATTTGGGAGAGCAATGCATATAATTGGTCATCCTTCCTTCAAAATCAAATGAACATAACCAATGATACATACTGCATGTTAGAAAAACAACAAATTTCAGTTTGACTGATAAATTCGCGCAGAATAGTTGCATGCATGAATTAAGGGAAAACAAGGAAATTCTTTAATATATGGGCGAAGCCTACGAACTAAATTTTTTTTTTCAAGGACTTAAATTTATTTCTTTGTATCATCACTGATTTTTTGCTGCATTTTATATCAGTTTGCGTATTTAGATTTCTAACCCTGCAAACATGTGAAACGGTTATAAGTATAATCGAAACAAGAACGGTGGCAGCCGTATGTTTTTACTAATGATCTGAAATCACACAAAGGTCCTTAATATATATTGATAAGATGACCGAGAAAAGATGTTGATCGCTCATGATAATATGTTGATCGCTCAAGATAAGATGTCGTGCGCACGAAATAAGATGTTGATCGCTCGAGATAAGATGTTGATCGCTCAAGATAATATGTTGATCGCTCGAGATAAGATGTTGATCGCTGAAGATAATATGTTGATCGCTCATGATAATATGTTGATCGCTCGAGATAAGATGTTGATCACTCAAGATAATATGTTGCTCGCTCGAGATAAGATGTTGATCGCTCGAGATAAGATGTCTTGCGCACGAGATAAGATGTTGATCGCTCGAGATAATATGTTGATCGCTCAAGATAATATGTTGATCGCTCGAGATAAGATGTTGATCGCTTAAGATAATATGTTGATCGCTCGAGATAATATGTTGATCGCTTGAGATAAGATGTTGATCGCTCAAGATAAGATGTCGTGCGCACGAAATAAGATGTTGATCGCTCTGGATAAGATGTTGATCGCTCAAGATAATATGTTGATCGCTCGAGATAAGATGTTGATCGCTCAAGATAATATGTTGATCGCTCAAGATAACATGTTGATCGCTCGAGATAAGATATTGATCGCTCGAGATAACATGTTGATCGCTTAAGATAATATGTTGATCGCTCGAGATAAGATGTTGATCGCTCAAGATAAGATGTCGTGCGCACGAGATAAGATGTTGAGCGCTCAAGATAATTTAATCCTAAAAAAAATAATTGCATGTCCTAAACATACCACAGTAAAATTTCACTAATTCTACATTAAACATTTGTTGTGTCTGAAACCCTCATTGTAAATAAATTTTTCATCGTACTATTTTGTTCTATGGTATATTGTCTTCATGTTTTACCTTCGTAATAAATATTTAATCATATTAATTATTATTATTATTGTGAAATAAAATTTTGTCGTCTATACTTAGTTACGTGTGGAAATGTTTTTTTCAGGAGCAGCTCAAATTTTGCTATCAGGCAACAAGTGCATACATCAAAATGAATATGCTAGGATAAATCGGAACCAGGCTTAGCATTTTAAAAAGCTTCGTCTTTCTACATATTAAACGTATACATGCACAGTTTGGGGGAAAGTGTTTTCTACATGTAGATCTGCATTTGTGCTCAATAAATATATAAATAAAGGCAGACTGATATATGGTTATACATGCTATATTGTAAATAACACTTCTGTCGCTTGTTTTATATCAGATTTGACACCTGGTATAAAATCTCTGTCCTAGGAGCATACGTTATAGGCTCGTCATTTTAGTAATATCTTTGACATTATACTAGTATAATTGTAACATCACTTTGAGGTAACACGACTGCTGGTAAGCAGCAGTATTTTGTCATTGCTTGTATATTGTTTCTGTCATAAACATAAAATGTTGATTTTAAATTGAATCATATCACTGTTTGACGAATTGCTTTGTGACTTTTTTAAAGAAATTGACGTAATATATTATAAAATTGTACTAATCCTTCTAACGTATACAGAAGAAAACATTGTCTAGATTTCGGTGTTGGTTTAGTAACCTATTGTTTTGAATATGCTTTTATATTACACAAATTTAGATTTATAGTAAGTTGCACCAGATATGTTCAGAAAGAAAATAATTTGATAAGTTACAAGATTTTTGCAGGAAACTTACAGATAGGGCATTAAGGACTAGATCTAATAAAACACTTTTCTAAACTGCATAATACATAAGCTACACTAACACATTTGTTACACCGTAAAAAACTCACCTGAAATGAATTTTTTTTAAAAGTAAACATTACGCATCTTTTATTTAAGAAACTTCTTATTTTTTTAGATATTGTATGCATAGGAAAATATTATAATGATAACGAGTGTCAAACAGTTTTCACGGTTGAAGATAACAGTGATTGCTAATACGATAATGATATATCTCAAACAAAATATGAAAGCACATTTTTATGTATATAGCGGTATTCTTAATGAAGTTATTTTGATGTATATTGCTGTTTGAAATTGAATGTTTAAACATTTAGGAAAACTTGCATTTTATATTTTTCACATGGCATTTCACAGTTCTCATTTTCTTGTAAATTGTTTTATGTACATGCGTATATATGTGTGCAGTTATCTGTACCTAACAACTGAATTTCTATTTTCACCCACATCAAGACTTACACATTTTATTTAACTTATTAGTCCAGTAGAAGTTCAAGTGAACCATGCAATGGAGAATATACGAGGTATTTTTGAAGTTTCCTGTTCTTCAGGGCTCAGTGAATGATAACCAACAGAATGACACTTTGTCAACTTTTGTGAAATTGTTCTATACAAGAAAAGTTCAAATGGCCGCCGTCGTCAAATTTTAATGCAGTTTTCTTTGAAAGGAATAGTGAGGAACCTTGTAGAGGGGTTTATTTAATGTTGCTTTATATTATTAGCTGGATGGAACATACACAGTATATGATGATTTTCGCTTCATGACCTCTTGGTATTTTATTTCTATCTTAAAGAAATTCAAAATGGACGCTATCAGAACATTTTTATTTCATAGCTGATTACTTAATTGCTGATAAAACTGTTTGCAATAAATAAAGGAAAGCTGATATTTATATACTTTTAAACATTTACTTACTTACTTACTTACTTAATATATACATATTGTCGATGATTTGTGGGCAGTGATAACAAAACTAATAGTATTTTATACAACATGTGTTATTTTCAGTTTAAAGCAAATCAGTTCTCTTCTAACACTCCATTACGTTTGACTAATTCATTTGAAAAGGCTTGAAATGTTGGAAAGCAGCTACTGCCGAAGTAGCAATGTTGTGACTTTAATCATTTTTATTGAGTTTAATCAAAGACAAACACTTGAAATAATCCCTGTACTTTGAAGCAGAAATTAATTGACTTTAACTGTAATTCACAATGCCACAGAACAAGTAATCTGTACCATCATAAATGATTTTAACTTAATATTGTACATTTTAACTGGTCTAGAAATTATATCCAGGAAGTAGGTTAACATGTTCTTATCACTAAAAGTTATCACTGATAACTTTACAAATATTAAATTATTCTTTTATGTTGTTTATTAACGCACAATATATACATAAAGCACATTTTCAGACTTAAAGTTAGGATAGTGAGCGCATCGCAAATACTCATTTATGGATTGCAATGTAAAATGTCACAAAGGGACATGTCACGTGATTGTACTGACTTCAGTTAATCCGTCATTGTAAAAGAAATATCTCATAAAAATATATTAAAGAAAAACTTAATTTATTAAATGTGCATGAATGGAAATAACGTAGGTGACGCATTGAAGTCCTCTACAAACAAGTTATTGATCTGTATACGTTTTCAATAGTAAATTATATGTTTTGTTTAACATACATAACTGTTATAACTTTTAAATCAATTAACGTTCTGTAAATCACCAGTGCCCCATAAACAAGAGCTGTCTGATGACAGCGCGCTCGACTAATCGAAGAATTGATTGAAGAATGGGGTCAAAATTTTTCCACGGATATTCAGACAAAAGAAATAAATAGATTAGACAAACAATGTTCCTGTATTTCTTTGATTTCGATAAGTCTTGCACTAAATGGCAATGTATGAGCCAATTTCAAAGTCCAAAAAGGGCCATAATTCAGCCAAAATAGTTATGTACTCATGCCTACAGATGGAAATCATAATGATAAACAAGTGTTCAAAGTTTAAAAGCCATATGTCAAATAGTTTTGACAAAACATGGACTTGTATGAAAACAGAACCAATTTCAAAGTCCAAAAAGGGCCATAATTCAGCCAAAATAGATGACAGAGTTATGTTCTCTTTCCTACAGATGGAGACTATTATACTAAACAAGTGATAAAAGTTTAAAAGCCATATGTCAAACACTTTACAAAAAATATCAACTGGTACGAAAAACTTAACCAAGATTTCTAAGTCAAAAGGGGCCATAATACAGCCAAAATCTTTGATGGAGTTATGTACTCTTGCCTATAACTGGACATGGAGATGGTAAACAGGTGCTGAAAGTTTCAAAGCTTTATCTCAAAAGACTTTATCAAAATATGAACTGGTACGAAATATTAACCCAGATTTCTAAGTCAAAAAGGGCCATAATTCAGCCAAAATCCTTGATGGAGTTATGTGCTCTTGCCTATAACTGGACATGGTGATGGTAAACAAGTGTTGAAAGTTTCAAAGCTTTATCTCAAAAGACTTTGTCAAAATATGAACTGGTACAAAATATTAACCTAGATTTCTAAGTCAAAAAGGGCCATAATTCAGCCAAAATCCTTGATGGAATTATGTGCTCTTGCCTATAACTGGACATGGTGATGGTAAACAAGTGTTGAAAGTTTCAAAGCTTTATCTTAAAAGACTTTGTCTAAATATGAACTGGTACGAAAAACTTTACCAAGATTTCTATGTCGAAAAGGGCCATAATTCAGCCAAAATCCCTGATGGAGTTATGTACTCTTGCCTATAACTGGCCATGGTGATGGCAAACAAGTGTTGAAAGTTTCAAAGCTTTATCTTAAAAGACTTTGTCAAAATATGAACTGGTACGAAAAGCTTAACCATGATTTCCAAGTCAAAAGGGGCCATAATTCAGCCAAAATCCTTGATGGAGTTATGTGCTCTTGCCTATAACTGGCCATGATGATGGTAAACAAGTGTTGAAAGTTTCAAAGCTTTATCTCAAAAGACTTTGTCAAAATGTGGACTGGTACGAAAAACTTAACCAAGGTGTGACGCCGACGCCGTGGTGAGTAGGATAGCTCTACTTATTCTTCGAATAGTCGAGCTAAAAATAAAGAATACGTGTTATTGCAATGGCTGCAAATATCTGGAATTACGGATCCGTTTTAGAAAGTATATGTTCTATTATTACAATTATTTGTATTAATGATAATCCATAATTTCTGAATGCAATATAAGTTTGTTATGTCTTAGACTGCATTAAGATTAAATCTCGACATGTGAAAACTCGACAAATATTTTAAAATGTATAGTATAGATTTACATCTGCACCAAGATGAAAAGAAAAACGTATATGAATGATTTCTGTTATTCATAATAAAACGTACTGTATCAACAATTTTACATAAATTATTGTCATAGAAACCAGTCACTAATAATAACTGCTTTAAATCTAAAAGCTTGACCTGTGAAAATGTTAAACCTAACAGAATCTCATTAGGCTTATAGCCTAAGAAATTGAGTCTCTTTCGTGTAAATGTTTGGAAATGAGGACTTAATGTAAATAGTTTGAATTCCAATTCCAAAGTTTATAGAAATTAGAATTTACGTAATCCTGGGATCATAGACCATGATTATTGTAATTCTTTTTAATTTCATTATTGTCAAATTACGTTCTTTTTAGGTGGAAGAATGAGACCAACTTTAGGCCAAAAATACTGCTATAATAGACGTCTGGTATAGAAGAATGACAAACAACCATTTACATGTACAATGTTTGTTTTAAATTCAAAAGACAAACCATTTGTAAAAGTTAATGATCAGAATTTTACTAAGAGAAAACCCCTGTTAAATTTACTGAACTACTAACAGTCTAGGGCGTTTTAAGGATAATCTTTTAGCTCTATACCACTAGAGTAGGGATGGTAGTAGGAATGTTTATTCCCATTTGTATAGCCAACAGTGTTTTTTTTCCAAGCGTACAGCTCCGGTCAGTGATTTTTATGATAGTGGATGCAATATATGTGAAAGGGAAGAGGAACACTGTGTGCTTTTTCAAGTTCCACGCCTGTTTATTTGGACCCAAAACTTTTTTAAAAGTTATACTAGTATCTACCGTACAGACAGTACATTGGAACCTGATATCAAAACAAAACGCCGGGTAAATTTTCACATGAATGACTTTTGTTACAATATTAGCAAAATTCATGATAAATGAAACATAAAAAAAATAATGAAATAAAAAAAATGTCTGGTGTTGATAGGGATCAAACTCCCGACCTCTGGATTGTGAAGTAGATACACTAACCTTCAAGCCAAAGTGGAACTATGACGTCATATCTTACAAACATATGTATATATAATAAATTTATGTTAAGGCAGCGTGACTTAAATCGTTTCACATTGAAATTTATGTGTTGCTTTTTTCTACGTAGAAAATATATTGGGCGCTAATTTCTTACTATCAAACACTCATTTACATTGTTATGCAATGTTCAAAGCAGTAAGCGAGACGATCTTATCATCCGTAAACAGCAAGCGTCTACTGACTATGCGCATAGTCTACTGGAAGATCGAAGCCCGAACAACACCGATTCCAAAAAATACCACGACTTTTCAGCTCGATAGTATACACGGTATCTGTTTTCTTTTTCACACGTCTAATAGCGTCTTGCGACGCTGTCGACGCCGCAGGTAGCTCTGCTATTAATGTTATTTGATATGATTATGACTGATACTTTCTATCTCAAATGTTACATTATTACAATTAAAGTATCACAATGAAAATTACCTTGCAGCTTCCCTATGTTATATTCTATAAGTACATTATTATGAAGGTCATTAATCATAATGTGACGGGTGCTAAACAATTTCTTATATTTACTACCTACTGAGTTTATGAAAGGATAGAACTCTGTTAAGTGCTTGTCCAAAGAAGTATAAAATAAAATTTATTTTTATAACTCTTTGGCTTGTCTCGAGCATTTGTACACAGTATAAGAGAAAGGAGGTGTTCATAGTGGTGCTTATTTAATGAAAAATAGCACCGTTACATTGGGTTGAACATTTGCTGATATTTTTATCCCAATAATATTGTTTGATACCACCTAAATGACAGAAAACTGCAATGAAACTTTGTATAAACCCTACAAACCCTGCAAGATTCGTCCTCATTTTTCTGTTATTCTACTGGAATGTATATGTACAATAAAACTATATTCTTTTTGATATTCGTTATACATATTTGTATTAACTTCTTTGGGTCGCTTTTATCCTGATATAATAATTGTATAAAAGTTCCACTCACTTTGCATTTCAATGGCTCTACGTTTATATATTTATTTAACTTGCAATGAATCCAGAATTTTGAATGAACATAAAAGGTAAATAAATATAGATATGCCATTGCTTAGTAACTAAATAGAACATCATGGTATACCAGCGATATGAAGTACTATTATTATGATAACATATTGATAAGTAAATGCCATATCTTTCAATATTGTCAAATAATTAATTCACTTTTTAGGTCTTTATTAGTCTTCATGTCCAAGCATCTAGGGGACCAGTTTGAAATCTGCATTTACCTCTTAAAGACAGACTTTGGATATTTATACCGATCTTGATATGTTTCTGATACTGCTTTTTTACATACAAATTACGTAAGCTTAATCAAAAGTATGTACATAGTGATTAAGGAGGTTATGTATATCTCACAAATGCATCAGAAGCATGTATTTACTTTGTGTATTATTTCTATTTTGATAAGCAGATTTTAAAAATTAATAGCAGAGAACTTCAGTTTTAATACCATTGTTTTTGTTTCCGAACCAAATGAAATGTTGATTTTGACTTTTCACTGCTCATTTCAGTTAAAGCACTACTTTGCTTTGAAATTTAAGTATACCACTATGTTGAATTTAAATATTTAAATGTCGCACTGCAAACTTCAAAGAATTAAAACTACTGTTTGATCCCCCTTATCTGTAACAACAGTTTCGTTAATGTGTATTGATTGTAAAATATCAAAACGTAAAGTATATACCATTATAAAGGTCTGCAGTGGTGGTAAGTAAGATCTTTTCGAACTTTTACAGTATTTTCAATGATGTCAATTTTTTTTACAAAAAATGTATTTTCCTTATGTGATATTCCAAAAGTTTTGTACATGTATCCTGAAAGTCATATAACAATCCAATCACATATAAAGTCAAAATAGAATACAAGAAATGAAGATTTAGTAGATCAAGCAGTAGACCTTTATACAATATGTGATTCATGATTGCTCTGAAATATAGCACAGTTTATATCTTTACGACCTCTTCATATACATTTGTCATTTGTAGTTTATATGATTATTTACACTTTATATATTCTTTTGAAATTCATTTTCATATTTTAAGCTTCGAAATAGTTTTCGAAAAAAGGTTTATAGATCTGTTTATTTTTGCCTTAAAATGTAGCCCAAATTCTCTAACGTGCTACAGTACATAACTTTCATGTTATATCAATATGTTTCCGAATTATAAAATGGGTAAACTTTAGTTAAAACAAGAAATACAATGGCACTATTTGTTTTTCATGTAAGATCAAAATATTGTTCATCCATGAACACTATGATTATCTACAGCAGCCCCTGTCTCAGTGTAAGATATTGAGGGCTAGGTATTGCTACTTTTTCCATCCCTGCGGATTGCCAAATATTTGCCCAATTTTGAGGATATCAGAGTTTACATAGGGTTCTAGTTTTACTACGTACCATTCGGTTTGATATGCGACAGGCCGGTTATTAAAGCGACTTGTAGTCAGGCGTCCACTTCGGATGAATACGTTTCACTAGATATATGCTTCGATTCGCTACGTTTTATTACGGTTCAGTCACTTCGTATTACCAAACAACCAAAATCGAGAAACTTAGTAAAGTGTAGCTACTAATACGAAGTGTCACGAAGCAGTTCCTACCAAACCTTATAAAACGTGGAATAAACCATTGCAAGACGTAGTAAAGGCTAATTAAAACTTAGAAAATACGTAGAAATATGTAGTCCGGTTTTGCTTATAACATTGTTGTACGTTTTTAGTGCGTTTCTACTAAGATCTAGTGCGTTTTGTGTACGTTTTAATACGTTTTACTACATTTTAGAGGGTATAAGTTGCGTATATCGAAACCCTTCGTTTGTTTTAAACAGTCCAAACCAAACGTGTCTAAGTAAGTCATCTTTATATGTATAGCCTCTAAACCTTGACAGTGTGACTTTGGTTTTACATTTTCACTCGTAGCCACGACGCTCCTGCAAATATTACATCTGATTGTCACTTGGTTAAAATATTTTGAATTTACACTGAAACAAACAAATAATCTCCTTATACCTTGTATTTATAACTACACGCGCATAATTCTTAAAGATTTGTTTCGTAACTGTTACATTCAACAACAAAAAAGGAGAGAATAACCTTCAAAATGTTAAAAATTGTTTAAACATCTTAATGATAGATAATGCAGTAAATAATTTATCTGATCATATAAACACACAGATGATAACAATTAAAGAATTACACATGATTTGAGTTATTTTTTACTTCCCTCCTTAATAAAAAGAACATATTCAATTATGACAAAAATACCCCTGACTGCCAACCCACTATAATGCAGCTCGCTTTGTCCTTGATATGAAATGAAGACAGAAATGAAAGAAACATTTTTCCTTTCCGCGTCATTGAACACTTTTTTGTGTTTGTTCATTTGTGCTTTACCGTGCAATTGAACCCAGATTTGTTTATCAAAGTTCCATAAGGTTTTAAATGTTATGTTAAAAATGAATAAAACAGCTGTCCAAATAGATGTTATGCCAAATTATATGGTTAGAAAAATGCAAAATTATATGGCAAGAAAAACATTACTTTTAATACTTCACATGAACATGTACAGTTACAGCTACAAAGGGAGATAATCAAAGACAACAGATTCAATCAAACCTTCTACTATATTCATCAATATTCAAACCTGTGTCAAACATTGTAGAAAACAATTATCATACATGTATATGATTTAACAAGAAATGATCATATTTTATGTTAATAACGAAATATGTGGCAGCCACATTTTGAACAAAGGCATTATGGCGATGGATTATGAAGGGAAATATCTGTTTCTATTCGTCACTTTTCGTAGTAACATATCGCGTTTTTTAATGTTTCATTGTGTTTCGTTTTCAACGAAAGGAGAAGTTCTAAGCCATACACTTCCTGTTTTTGGAAATGTTCGAAGTGTAAGCTAGTTTTCATAGTTAAATCCTATCGGAATACTGTCTCGCTGAGGCGAGCTGGCATAACAATATTAGTTAATTTATCAACAAGAGGACCCAGAAGACCCTGAATCTCTACCCTGAGATAACCTAATATCCAATTTGGCCTAGATTTTACAGAGACAATCATTTTGACCAAGTTTTACGTAAATCAGGTAGATCAATATCAAAGGTTTTCAATGACTTGACCTGGTGATATAGCTTTTGACCTCAGGTACCCTACTGTTGATTGACCTAGATTTCATACAGACCAAATTGAAAAAGTGGCCTCTATAAAGTTTGAACAACGTTTTTCTATGGTTTGACCTTTAGACTTAGTTTTTTCCCGAAGTTACCCAGTTACAAATTTATCCTTCATTTAAAACAGATAAATAATCCGACCAAGTCTCATGAAGATCAGATAGAAATATATAATTTTTTAGTTTAATAATGTCTTTCTATTATTTGACGTAGTGATCTAGGTTTGAGCTACCCAGTTCCAAAACTTGACCTAGATTTCATAGAGATAAACATTCTGACACAGTTTTATGAATATCAAGTAGAAAATGTGGCCTATAGAATGTTAACAAGGTACAACTGTGATTTTACATGGTTACCTACTTTAAGATCTCAGGTTACCCAATTTTAAACGACCTGTATTTCACATTCTAACACGCAATATGGAAATTCCATGAAAACCAGGTTTTCAAACTTTGCATCAGGTTTTAAAAAGTGTCATGTTCTATTTTACATATGTGACTACATGCAGTCATGCAATTCAGAAACTTGTAAAGATATCAGAAATAAGATGTGTCATTGCTATATGTAATTCCTGATTTTTTTATAAAAACTACCTAAACACAAAGCTTGCTGACAATAGGGCGTAAACTAATGTTTGTTTCCGGTATCCCAACCTACCCTAAATTTTTGGCCCGACCCTAAATGTTTTTATGGCCTTGGATAATATTTTTAGCATGTTACCGGAAACAAAGAATTATTTTAGGCATTAGTGTACCCAAACTAAAGATATTGAGCATAAACTGTTTTTCTATTTTTAGTAGTAGTGACCCTAAATACAATCCAAAGCCAGTTCTTAATATAAGCTTGCTATACATCAAGTTTGGCAACAGTTAGTCAATCCGAACTAAAGTTATAAACTGGAAATTACATTTTTACTGATCACAGTGCAAAAAATATCTATTTTAAGTAACTACATGTATTACTTTGACCTTGAACCAATCGCATTGTAATGACTTTTTATCGCACTCATTGGTATTTGAAACGCCACCCATCTGTTCCATAGCACAAGTGATATCTTCAGCCCAACGCTCTAGACCATTGAGCTACAGAGTAACTTTCGAACTCAGCAGATTAATTAAGTTATCTGTTTCCAAATTAGAGCTATGGAGCGGAAAGTATTTTTCAATTTCTAGTTACAGTGACCAAAAATACAATCAGTCAGTTCTTAATGCAAGCTTGCAATGCATTAAGATTGGTGACAGCAAGTCAATCCTTACTTGAACCATGTACTGGAAACCACCTTGTCAATAATCACAGTAAAAAAACATCTATTTTTAGTTAATGGGACCGTGACAATGACCAAACGACATTAATCATGGCTTTCTTATTCGGAAACAAGAGTGCCAGAATGTCACAACATACGCCCGTCATAGCATTTTTTACACTAGCACCTGTATTTGCATATGGAATTTGTTTGGCCAATTATAAAAAAAAGTTATAATATACTAGTAAGTTATTTATAGAAACAACAAAGGGAAGGTAATCATAAAAAATCCCTATATATAATACAAGTCTGCACATAATTCCTTACCAGGAAGAGATAGGTTAAAATACACCTACAAATTGGATATAACATGCATGTTGTACCACAGAAAAGTAGTCTCGCTTTTTCCCTACGACCAGTTATAAAAAGTTACAATATAACTATTCATAATTCTAAAAACAAGGGGGCCTCATGGTGATGAACATTTGTGCCAAGTTACATCAAAATCCCTCCATGCGTGAAGAAGAAATTCTCCAGACAAATTCATTCTTGAATTTGACATTTGATCTCTAAGTGTGACCTTGACGTTGGACCTAGGGACCTGGTTCTTGTGAATGGCACTTCCTCTCATTGTGGTGAAAATTTGTGCCAGGTTATATCAAAATCCCTCCATGTATGTAGAAGAAATGCTCCAGACAAAGTCATTCTTGTATCTGACCTTTGGCCTCTAAGTGAGACATTGACCTTTGATCTAGGACCTGGTTCATGCGCATGGTATTCAGTCTTATAGTGGTGAACATTTGTACCAAGTTACATCAAAATCCCTCTATGCATGAATAAGAAATGCTAGGGGCGTTCCCATAATACGTCCCGTCTTTCCGACGGGTGTATGTAAACAAGAAAACATGCACTTAGTGATATTTGAAACGCGACCCATCTGTTCCACAGCACAAAAGATCTCTTCAGTCAAGCACTTTTGACCACTGAGTCACAGCGGAACTTTCAAACTCTGCAGATTAATTAATTTATATCATTCCAAACTAGAGCTATTGAGAGGAAGCCTTTTTTCTATTTTTAGTTACAGTGACCTTGACCCTGACCCGAATGACCCCCAAATGCATTTGCAACCTTTATGTTTGATACAAGCTATCTGCACACCAAGTTTGCTGACAATAGTATACCTTAACTAAAGATATTGAGTGGACGCCATTTTTTCTATCTTTTAAAACAGGGACCCCAAATAGAGATTTTCAGCTTACTTCGACGCGTACTGCGGACCACGGACTACGGACTTACTATAGGGGTTTTCTCAAACTGTATATGAGGAAGTTATGCATAACTGAACAGAACAGCTGCATATTTAGCATCCGGTTCTAATGCCGTAATACTGATTTCGTTCAAAATATCTGATAAAAGACAGCTATAAGATTTATCAATATCCGTTTTATTGTATATGAATTACCAATATATTTTCTTAACAGTGTGGGGGCATTTTTAAAATAGTTCACCCTTTTACCTTTTATATCGCTTTTTGATTAATGTATATTCAAATCTTTCGACTACCGTATTTATGAACAAGAAGCTAGAGGATCTGTATCGCAAACTTCTTTTTTATTTGAAGTGCTGCAACTTATTTATATGCTTGCTGCCAATTTCGTGAGGTTCTAGCTAGTATTCGCTAGCAGTGAAAACGACTGTTGATTCAGCGATCAACATACCCTATAAACCATAATTTGAACCAATGACCTTCTGGTGAGGAGAAAGACACTCTTCCCCTGCGCCGCAAGAGGTTCACCGACCCTTACGGTAGGGGATCACAACAACATGTTTGGTATCAAAAATGTATACAGTGTATATGGAGCATGGGCTTTCGTATTATAGCACGCGTGACGCTGAAATGCTATTGTACGACGCACAATTTTGAATATGCATGGTACGATGCGTGACATTGTAATGCATCGCGGTAAAAATATGCCGCGCGTGGTAATATTATATTCTTAACCATTTCAAACCCTACAAATTCAGTTTTATACGATACTGAATTCAATTCAGTATTCCCGGCCACCCTACCATGATATACGTGATGGCTACATAATGAATTTTTAAACCAATATAGACCTTGAGTTGTCATGAGTTTAACTCTTTGATCAAGTTCCCTGAAGACAAATATCTACACATACCCCTTTTTTGCATGCGTTCGACTAAAAGGCTTTGTAAATAATGATAAAAAGCTAGTCTCGACTTCAAAGCTTGTTGTATCAAATGACCACACAGAATTGCTCAAATGGCGTCATAGGAGTTGACTAATTCAAAAATATAATCTCGTTGACAATTCTATGCATTTACTGGCCATAAAACATTTTTTGAATATGATCGGAATTTGGACGCTTCTCAGGTCCTTTCTTCACAAAACAATTTTCGGTCTCCGCTGGGTTTTAGATCGAAAAGATGACAGCTAGTTTTGAGGGTACTTAAAGATTAGATTCCAGCTGAGACTGACAATTCATACTGAATAGCCACTTGAAAATAGTCATAAATTTAAATCTTAAATTTTAACATGCAATATTGATATCAATGACAATGTTTCATTATCAAACACAACTGAGACCCAAAATGTTTTGAAAACAGAAGCCCAGGAATTCAGTCTTGGCGTGATCTCAGTAATCAAGATCGAGCCTGTCTTGATCATTTTTCAAAATCTGATATCAGATCATGTTAATATTAAGTGGATATTCTTTCTTTTTAATTTTCAAACATGCTGATACATATCTAATTCAGGATGTTGCCGCTAAGTTATGGTAATATACCGGATCTCGTTTCGACAGGGATGAAAGATGCATGTATGAAAACTTCCCGTATGTTTTGACAAAATGTTGAACTAAATCATTTAAGATATTTCATTAAACTTCTCATGATTTTATGTTATGTTCTACAGTTATCAAAATAATGAAAAACAATGACTTTTTCAGTTCAGAAGTCTACGAGAACACGGTATTTATACTATGCAACAAAAATTAAACGGACGTTTGTTGTATTCAAAATGTATCTCTTTTTTTTTCACAATAATATTTTGTACTGCTTTTTTCTTATGTTGTTGCTAGGAAATACAAGTCTAGGAACCGTATGGACGGACACAAATTAAACCGAAACTGTTGTTTTTTTTATAGGAATCGCCGTTGTTTCAACTTGACTTTTTTAATGCATGAACATATTAAGATGAAGTATTATCGTTGCACTGGGGGTTCGAAGTCGTTAGCGTCGCGCAGAAGAAATATCTCCATATCAAAACAAAATGTTAAAGCATAAGGATATTTGAAGAACATGCTAAAGGCAAGTATAATGCGACAGAGTACCGGTATTAAGCTATCTAGAGGCATCCTACATGTAGACATTTATGTAGCCAACTCGTTTAAATGTGACATGAACTAAAAATAATAGAGTATGACATCTGAAAATTGCGATTACGAGTGTTAAATGTAGCCTGTTTACTATCCATATATTTTCAGACGTATGTATTGTATTAGCAGATAATTATATCACAATACACTAACTGAAAAGGCAAAAGTAACTACACATATAGGTAAAAGAAACATATATACCATAGGTATTTTTTTTCCTGCGAACCTTTAAATATTTTGAGAAAACCCCTACTGTAAGTACGCAGTCCGCTGTCCGCAGTCCGCGTCGAAGTAAGTTGAAAATCTCTATTCATATCATCTAAAGCTATTTTATGTTATTACTTACGCCCTGTCATATCACTATGAATTTGACTCCGTCAGTCACTTTGAACTTAAAAAAAAAAAGGTAAGTATCGATTTCAAACAAGTTTGCAACAACAAATACGGATAATATTTTTATATTCTTAATGTCGTTAAAGGATAACGATACTTGTATTTGTTAATTCCAATGGGCGGTTCAAGGATTTTAACTGCCGTTGCAGTATTGATGGTACTATTAATAGTATATGTAAATATATGTAGGTCGCACATCTGAAGCGCACACTACCCTTACGTTTTTCGTAAGGGACTTTATAAAACTAAAGCCTACACGTGGAGGAGTTCCTCCACTGAACAGAACTTGGTCACAAATCTCATAACTCAAATCTGTACTTTCAAAATTTCCATGATGATTAGCAAACTTAAATTTCTAAATAATTATATGTATTGATTCCTAAATTACGTAAACAATCGCTTTAAGCTCGTTTCATTGCTAGTTTAAACTCTTAAACCACTAATAATATATTTAGTCTCTAACTATTTTAGAAACCACGAGAAAAATATTGCAACAATGCATACGCAAACTCTGCTAAACACCTATGTGGTCAGTACAATGATTTCTATACTTTATATACCACTTTACTACAAAACTGGTAAATTACCAACTTAAATAATTGCTTTATTTAAGGTATGACCCACCTAATGGTGAATATTTCAAATGTTCAGCAATATACTGTATCCTCCGAGAGAGACTTGTATGCAAAACTTGAACAACATTTACCGTGCCGTTTTTTATAAAATTTCTATAAAGGAATTTATGTTCTCTTGAGAAATAAAGTTATGTTATTTTTCTGTAGGCACGCAAGAGCTATAATTTCTGCTTCTGTTATTCCAATCAAGTCCATATAATATAACTTGCCTCTATTAATGAATTTCACGCACGAGCAGTTCACGGGTGTGGTCATTTTGGTCATTTTATATTTCAAACCGGTTCATTCCTTCACAAATAACTAAGCGGGCAAGTCGACACTTCGTGAACAAAAATACCCACCCTCCTCATCCCATCATGTTTTTGAAAGAATTTCTGCTGCCGTGTTATATATTTTCAGCGTCAATACCCCAGGTCATGCCACATACTCCCACGCCGATATACAGTGCCTTTTATGGATAAAGACAATTATTCCTGCAAAGAAGTCAAAAGCTTGCAAGCAAGTATATGAAGGCTTCGTTATGGATTCTGTGGATGTTGAACAGTTAAAGAGACACTTGATATTTACAGAATATCAGAAACGCTCAATTATGTATTAAATACAAATACTTTTCACGTGTTCTACAGTAAACACGCGGGCAGCAGTGGACTTATTTATTTTGCTACAAAGTCTCATCTTAAGATCAAGATCAAGAAAGCTAAAATATCATTTTGAAGACTTTAGTTTTAATTGATAGTCGTGTCTTTTGTTCCCATCATGGCTGATATATTACTGCATAAACATGACAAAAATATGGTCCAATAAACAAGTGCAGGGGCAGTAGTATTCTATTTGGCAGTTTTATTCTAACTTAAACAGTAACTATGTCCGCCCGTCACATGTGAGCTTATAGATAAAAATTACGATCTACAAAATTGGCTTGCCTTTAAATGGCTTTTGATACAGCGGCTGTATCACAAAAATCCAAGTTTCCTAGATTGGTCACTAGATCAGCATTCAATGTTTGGCAGTCGACTGGCCTTCACTTATCATTGGTGTTAAGGACGAGCGTTCTTAACCGTAAGAGGGGGCCTTGACCTAAATGGTCGGCCATTCAACAGTGTTCCTCAGTGACTGTAACTTATTTAGAGCAGGGTTATCAACTCTTCGGCCAATTGATCAGTGAAAGTTGATGAAAATGCGTTGTACTTGTAGGTCAGTACATATGCTATATAAATATATATATATATATATATATATATATATATATATATATATATAAAGACTAAAATGTCACTACTGATTTGTGAGACATGAAAACAGAGATTTGAGTATATATATGCAAATATTGAACTAGTATGAATGTGTAGTACAATTCGGGCTCGTATATAAAGCAGCATCGAAACTAATTTTATTTTGGGTTAGTGGACTTGCTGTAGCATGTGCGTGTTCGTTTGTACTGCTAGGCGCTTTGCCGTAATTGGTCTGGTATATTGTGGTGGTGATTGAGTTCGTATAAATTCTCTCTACTATATAATAATTTATAATGCGAACTTGTATCCTAGCGGATCTCACGTATACATGGTAATGTCAACTGTTCTGAATATAATTATATCCCTCAATGAAAACTATCTCCATATATTCAATGTATCCGTGAGATCCAGTTAACTTTCAGAGACGGAAAATATAGCTTCTCTGGTCCCAATCAGTTAAAAAGACTAAAATATCACTACTGATTTGTGAGACATGAAAACAGAGATTTGAGTATATATATGCAAATATTGAACCAGTACGAATGTGTAGTACAATTCGGGCTCGTATATAAAGCAGCGGCGAAACTAATCTTATTTTGGGTTAGTGGACTTGCTGTGGCATGTGCATGTTCGTTTGTACTGCTAGGCGCTTTGCCGTAATTGGTCTGGTATATTGTGGTGGTGATTTAGTTCGTATAAATTCTCTCTACTATATATATATATATACCAAACCTCTAACACCTGGGTCTGTTGAAACAGACATGACCCCCCTATTTCTTTTGTTGAGCGTGCTGGTTAGTGCCCGATCCAAACCTAGCAACCGAGTCCGTTATACAAATAATACAATGAGGGATAAAAATGTCTTAATGCATCAAATACAAATGTTAATTTTGCAGTTATAATAATGTATTCTCTTGCATTTGCGTTGAATTCATATTTTTGTTTTCTTTGAATACATTATCATTATGTTGAGAATTCGTTGAGCATCTGGCCTAGGATATTCAGTAGCTGGACTTGCCTAGCACAGTGCATTCTCCTTGCATTGTCTAGTGCATGTGTGCTTGTCATATGTAGAGCTTCAACATCATAGCGTTGTCTATTTTGTTTCTATGTATTTTGGCTAGAAATCTATCATTTCATGCTTCATTTCATGATACTTCTATCATACAATATACCATGATAGTTCATTAATTTTCTGTAATGATATTATAATAATAAAAGTCACGGCCTTATCTCATTCATCAGCATTTGTTATTTATTGTCAATATTCAGAAGCGACAGGCCGCTCTTATATATGGTTTAAATCTAGGTCACTTCTCTTCATGATTAAAACAACATGCCTTTAAGAGTGCTAGCGAGTATGTCGCTTCTTATATTCATGCCTTACTGATAAAATAATTCATGATATTTCCTCAAGCTCAAGTAGAGACTAATTTCAAAGTGATGGCCACATTCCAAAACGTTTGCAGAGAATTCATTTTACCTTTGATTTTGATATTAAAAGAAACATCAAACTATTGGTAAACAGTTATAAAACACAAAATAAAATTGTGAATATCATTTGTTTCTAGGGTAATAGTAAGAGGATTTAATGAGACATAATTCTAACTCAAACATCGAAAAAATAAGGTCGAGTCCTGTGGGATTGTTTTAAATATTGCTCACTTCATTCAAAAATAACCTTGGGGCAGAAGTAATTTTTAGTATTTACCGCATGGAACACAGTAGTTTTAAAGATATCTAACTCCACCACTTCTGTTTCAGAGGTAAATTCACTTTGAACAGCAAGAAATCACTTATCAAATGAAAAAGGTATAAAAATGATACAAAATAAACTCATAGGATGACTATCGTTTTTGGCTTAAAAGCAATTCTGCGACAATGTATATCAAAAACTTATACGGAGTATTTGTAAGACTCAGACCCATAGCAATTTTCCTGTTGGAAAAGTAATAAAAAATATAAGAAGATCGTCAGGATTACTTCATTAACCAGAGAAATTGCTCTTTGATTAACTTACAATCTATATATTCCCACATATCAAAAGTAATCCATTGATAGATTTTATGACATTTGACACAAATATAGATCATTATAGGGCTGTATGACATGTATATCTTCACCAAGGTCCCTTTAGTAACTACATAGTTATTGCCCTTTAGTTGTATCAAAATTCATAAAACAAAGTAGCCCATTGACGGATCTTCATGAGACTTAGAACAAATATAGATCAGATCAATATAATTATGGTAGAGCTTTTCCCCTTTATTTTGTAAATTAAATATCTTTTAAAAAGCAGCCCCCACATTCACAAAACATTTTTTCCTGCGAGGGATATGAATTCCCTGTTTTATTGCTGTTAGGATTAACGCCACGCGACTTTCAGAGGGTGGAGGGAGACCCCAGATAATCTATCGTACATGTCAGACACGAGCGTGCACAAGGGTAGAACTAACGACCTTTCAGTTGGATGGATTCCTCACATGAAATAATCTACACCCTAAGCGAGTTTTCAAACCCATAGCGGTGAGTGGAAAGTGATTCGAAGTCATCAGTCTTAACCACTCTGATATGGAGGTTACATAGTGTCAAACAGTAAGGGAATCAGTGGTCCAGTGGCCGCTACCGCCGGCGGTTTTGGGTCCAAGCTTCTCATATGACACTAGTAGTGGTTTCTCCAGTGTAACGTGTACCTACTTTGGTTCAGTTTTTATGGGTAGATAATTTTCATCTGGGCTTCTTAGCCGTTTGATTTGTTACAAATGATTAATGTCAACGAAATGATTCAATGTGCCAGCAATAAGTTTAAAATTATAGTGAATTTACAAAGAGTTTATTTCAATGAATAAAAATCTAGTTGATGGACTATCCTTAATCAAATATAATTAAAGACCCTATACGCCTATCCTACATGTATCTCGCAGCTGTCTTGAATTATCCTATCAGTCTTATAAGCTTATCCTTTTCTGAATAGGAAGAGATATCCTTCCTTTATAACCTACATGTTTTTTTGTAAGAGGATATGAATCTTTCTGATAAAAAGGTTTAATGAGCAAAAGTCTTAATATAAGGCGGGATTAAAATAGAGGCTATACCCTGTGGTTTAGTAGATCCCAGCAACCACAATGCTTGCACTGAGCCATTCACGTACAGGAATCAGAAAACCAATAGAAATCAAGCCTAAAGAGACAAGATCCTAGTAGGCGTTCTGTAATTTAATATAATTATTTTAATATATTACTGACGTTGTGGACACAATGACAGCTAGACGGATTCTAATCTCTTTAGTTGCTCAGCAGGTCCTTGTATAGGCTTAAACGGGTACCAGTATTGGAATCAATAGGGAAGCGATTCGTCCTCTGGTCGAGAACGAACCAGTTTCTTTTGAGACCAAGTTTTAGCCTAAATAATCAGTCTAGAATATGATTTCTGGATGTAAATAAACAGCATTAAGGAAAGGAATAAATACTTAGCTGTTATACTATAACTAGACTCAGTATTTACCTGTATTTTTTAAGTATTTTGAGTTCGTCTGTTTTAAAGCAGTGTTAGACAACTATATTCGATTTCGGATAGCGGTGAAGTATATCTAAGAGGGTCCCTTGCTACACAGAAAGCAACTCAAGAGTTGTTCAAATAAGCTTGAAGCGTTCATTACACTTGAACTAAAATAAATTACTATAAACTAAACTAAAACTAAATTAAACGCAGTGTTTCTGATGGAAAACGTTACTCTTAGCAAGTATGTCTGTATATAAGATTATGTTTGAAAAGATTTACAAAACATATAGATAAATAATTTTAAAAACTTTCAAGAACTTTTAACTATGCCTTAACAAACACTTCATATAGCTGTTTATAAGTATATTGGGAAAATTAAATCATGTAATTATTGTCGTCTGGTTAACTTTTGCAACATCATTCATAATTATATTAACAGTATTATTATGAACTTTCAAACGCATTTATGCAAGTCATCATCAGTCGGATCGTTACTCTACATGTGATGACTATAAAGAAAACCGTTATAAAGCACCCGGGGTATGCGACGAAATTAGTCAAGTATGTGATAAAATATATTTAAATATAATCTTACAATCTTTGCCCATTTTTTCAAATATACAAATTAATGTTTTGTTTTATTCAAATGACACATACCATATGCGAGGGTCATTCTAAAAAATAATGACAATCGTGCGATTCCATACAAATTTGACATGCAAAAAACTCGTGTTTTCTCAAAGATGATATGTGAATGAATCCTTTATATTCAAAGTTTTATGGAAAACTATCGTACCGTTTCGGAATATTTAGTTTTGTATTAAGTGTAGTCATATAACTAAGCAAAATACGAAAAACGATTAGAGCGTACATTAACGTACGCTGTTCTTTAGATTAGAAGTATCTGCAAGGCAGAGATTTAGTGAACTTTAAACTTCATATGGGAAGTCTACAGTATCAGAGAAAACTTTGTGCAGGTGTACGTAAATTTAGAAATGTTCAGGCAGTCATGTAAGATAGGGTTCCTCCTGGCAGCCGAAACAGCAGTAACATCAAAGAAAATAATTGCTGCTGTAATAAGACGTTTGACTAACGAAGTCACCAGGTACAACCTCAGTATCTGAGATAACGCCTTTTCTTGGCATGTCAACGGGGAGGACTGATTAGATTCTTACCAAGCACTTTGGTTTAAGAAAGGTTTGTGACCGATGGGTGTCGCACATGTTAAACGAAGAGCAAAAAGTCAAAAGGGTCAAAAGTGCTAAACAAACCTGATATATTTCTCTGATTTAGATGATTGTACAATGTAACGCTCTTAACAGGAGATGAGACGCTTGTTTACTTTTTATGAGACACAGCGTCGTGTTTCCAGTAATTGCAAAAAGAATTTAAAGTGTCAAAAATGTTTTGTATTCCATCTTCTTTACTTCAAGGGGTACTGTGGTACGCGTTCCTACACCGTCAGGAAAGTCAGTGAGAAGAATATTTTTTAAATTATAGAGACAAAATACTGAAAACTGTTAATACAACAAAATGCGCCAAAGGGCTAGTCTTCGCGGTCTCCATTTGATCCATCACAACGCTCTGGCTCACAAAAGTGATATGGTTCAAAAGTTTCTGAGAGATGGACAAAGTGGTACAAATCAATCATCACGCTTATTCACCAGATCAAAGTCGTTGTGACTTTTCCCCTTTTCAAGGCTGACAATAAACGATGCTGGCTGGACGCAAATATTTATCTAATAAGGCACTTGGCAGTTATAGTTTTCAGTTAGTTAAGACAATACCAAGGAGAGACTCCCCGGTTGCGGAGTTGCGTGGAAGTCAAGGCCGAATGCTTTGAAGTTGATTTTAAATTCTGTACACGGAATGTGTACTATATTATAGCACAATTTTATTTTTTTCAGAATGGCCCTCGGATAAGTATATAGGAATTTAGATTTTTAATTTGAACTGATAAGATCAATTATCAGATCAAATTTAAATTTGTTTCCAAAACATGACATGATTATGCATTTGTCATGTTTTTGTCATGATTTCCCTGCCTTACAACGAAATCTGCTTGCATCTTAATGCTTCAAATGTATGTGTATATTGTTAACTTGTTAAAAATTAGGCTGATAAAATAAAATGATATCATAGCATTACTCGTTTTTGTTGCAATTTTATTATGTTCTTAACAACATATTCATCGTAATATATAAGACATTTAATATGGTGTTTTCTACAATCATGACTACGGTATCTGCCACAGCAATATTGTTTTGAATACCTAAATTAATCAACGCAATATTTCATGCAAATGTCGGAGGAGAAATCATACAATATATTATTACATACTCGTTTCTATTTCCCGTTAAGTTACACCGGTACCGGAAACGTCAATATTTTTCCATACACTGACGCCTGAATTTCATATCGGGTGCGTGACGTAATTCAGTGTGTGTTATTGCAGTATTTTTTTCTATTTAGTTCAGTATTGTCAATCCTATTCAGGTAATTGAACATATTTATGATATTTACATAATATTTATACGTGTAGATGCGTATGTAATAAAAAGGTTATTAGCTTTGTATCGGGAAATATGCACGAGTTCTTCAACGGAAATATTGCGCGACTTTAGGAGCGCAATATTCTTCCGCTGAAGAACGAGTATAAGTATATAATAGGCTTTATGTCCGGGTTGTTTTCAAATCCAAAGGCAAAAACGTTCACAAATTTGGTTTTACCGCTTAGAAGTTCAGGTAATAACCTAAGACTATACTTTTGACTACTTATTATAAACTGCCTAAATATCAATGCTTTAATCATAT
Organism: Mercenaria mercenaria; assembly: GCF_021730395.1. Lineage (NCBI taxonomy): Eukaryota > Metazoa > Mollusca > Bivalvia > Venerida > Veneridae > Mercenaria > Mercenaria mercenaria. The sequence continues at coordinate 37,743,234 of NC_069374.1, forward strand.
ACCGTAAGACTTTCACCATAGACTCTGTAAAGGACATATGTCTTGTTTGCTTACAATAATAGCTGGCAGTAAAGTTAATAAATATAACTGCAAAATCATTTCAAAAGAAACTGGATCAATTTTGGCAAGATTATTCCAGGAAGTATATATATCATCGCTCTCCTGTTCTACTGCATTCTATACCTTCTGCGTCGAGTACATTCAATCATAACGTTGCAAAATGTATGAAAATTTGCGGTTTAGCTTCCACAATTTATAGAGATAAAGTAATGATTGTTAAACTTACCTATTGATATCTAGCAAGTTTTATTTAATACTTGTTATAGCACGTTTTGATCAATATGAATTTTGGTTTGAAAACGCACATGTAAACAATGCTTCAAAAATTGTGGTATTTTTTTGTCTTTCGCATTAATTGTACATATCGCAGCATTACATTCGTTATTCTAAGAAATTACCTGCAGACAAAATAATCTACAGTAAACATGAAACAGTTCATTATCTATATCATTACCCAATTCCACAGTGCAACCGTTAATTCGCGTGATAATGGCAGAAGATAAACGGACGCTATGTATTTTCATTTATGTTTTTACACAAAGAACATGTAGTAACTAATAAGTGAGTACATGGGAAAGCACAATTTCTTTTAATGAAAAGTTGTCATTGAACTCGTTGTCAGCAATGACTTACGATAAACGACCAATATTACTACGACAGAAAAGGAAAAACAAGAATGGTATAATCATAACATCATAGAACACATATTTTATGAAGAAGAACTCACATTATTGTTTGTACCAAAGCAATCTCATCTTCATTATACACGTATACCATTTTTAAAATAGCAAAGTCATATCCACGATGATCTAAATAAATCCATTTAGAAAGAAATATGAAACGAAATCAACAAAATTAATTTGGGTGCTATTTTTAATTCGCTTTCTAAGTGTAACTAGGCAAAACGTATAAACATGGGTTAAGCGAGTAATGCATTTATGTGATATGCAAAGTAAAGAGGTTATTCTACATAATTATAGTTTCTACAGTGAACTGTTTTATGTTTTTTCTTCTAAAAGTCCAGATATATACTCAGAAAGTTAAGCAAATGGAACAATAAGGTTCATATGTTTGCAAATTCACTTACCTGATTTAACAACTAATGACCTCAAGTAAATTTTCGTTGAACTGCAACCAAAAGGAATTGCCAGCTTTATAAATTAATAAAGGGGTATCATTAAATTTTATTGTTTGCACTATTTATATTTTTACGTTTATATTTGTGAGATCGAGGTTTTAGTCCAAGAAATTCGAGTTAATGATGTTAAGCTATGGCTTTAGGTTTATTAAACATGCATAACGACCAACAAATTATTAAAAAAACGTGATTATAGTGTAACAAAATCGGTATACGTACCTTTACTCGGCTGGAAGGCTGTGCATTCCCTGTCAAAAACACTGTACAGTATATTTCTGTTGAAGTATATGTCATTCACTTTGTCTAAAACAGACTTAACTTAATGAAGATTAACTAAATATATGTGTAAATATATGAATTAAATCCTCTCTTAATATTCCATATAGCAAGAACAGTTTTTAGGATATCACTACGTCTGTATGTTTTTTCAAGAATATCAGAAAGGCTCATACTAAATATGTGTCACACTTCATTCACTTTATAACTAATGAAACAACAGTTCAACAACTATATAAAGTATCCAGAATTGTATTTTTTAATTTGTAACTCCTGAGTGAGCATGTTGATATGAACGTTCGCCATGTTCCGCTCACAACTTTAAAATGAACAAGCGTTATATCATATATACGAAACAAACCAAGAGACATACTTATGTATTTGATTGGACACAAAAGGACACCCCTTGAAATGATTGACATATTCTCGTCCTTCCTACAATACAAAAAACCTCAGCTGTTATTTAGTCAAAAACATATTTGTATTCCTCATTTTAACTATAGCGCGATTCTTAAGCTCATAACTTGTATTCCAACAGCAATATTTTTTTGATAAAGACACAATTTAAGTATACAAGAGCTGTCAAATGACAGCACACTCTAATAAGTGAGGCTCTTCCATATAACACAGATTTACAAACATTTTCTACAGTTTCTCTAGTTTTGTAAACTGTACGTCAAAGGTATGGAGCCTGATTCAGAATGGTAATTTTTATGATTCCGAAGACTTATGAGCAATTTGAAAGCATTCTGAAAAACCTGCTTACATGCAAAACTTACATAAAAGTTCTATGTTAAAACAGGATATACTTTTTGCCAATACGTAAGCCTGAGTTATGTAACCTGCTCTGTGTTATTATCGCGTGATTCCAAAGACATGTGTTGAGCATTCAGCCAAGTTGTGTTTGTGAGGAATATATATTTTGGCCGCCGGCCGTCCGTAGGCTGTTGTTTTTTCCAGCTTGTTTGTGCGTGCGTGTGTGTGCATGTGTCTTGGGCGGTGCCCCAAAGTGTTGTTTGTTCTTACTTGTGTGTATGTTAGTTGAGTGTGTGTTTGTTTTTTGTACGTGGATGTCTGCGCTGCTGTGTTTACATTGTAGGGTTACTGCTTTTAAGGAATGTGGTTTTCCCTTTTGAATATTCACCCTTGCTCTACTTCCCCCCAACATCCGACCCTTTTATCTACCCCTTACTCCCACCACACCCCACCCCCTTTTCTATATTTTGCATATAATTAAAATGTACTTATTGGAGTTTTGGAGCAACCCGTTTACAATATTTTCCGTTACAGCACTTTTTTGTTGTGGACCTACTTTGCAATGCATGGCTCTATGGCTGTGTTTTAGGTGCTCTGTGCTTTCGGGAAATCTGCCCTTACCTTTTATCTTTTATAATATCAAAGATATATGTGTAGTTTGAAAGCATTCGATCACGTATTTATTGAGAAGCATGCTTACATGCAAAGCTTAAAGCAAGATTTTTTAGTTAAAAGGGGCATTATTTTTCCCTGTAAAAAGCTACAGTTCTGTAACATGTCAATGACGGCAAAGACATATGTTATGTGTGCAAGCATCTGGCTTCGAAGTTGGCAGTTTATGAGAACCTGCTTACATTAAAAACTTTTTTGACGACAAAATTGTCTCATATTTAATAAAAATAAATCAAATAGTCTAGCTAAAAACTGCATTTTCTTCTCATAATGCACTGAGTAGAATTGCAATAATTGTCCCGATGAAAGATCAAGGATATTCAAAGTATAAAGTATGTGTACAGTTTCTTTATTTAACTTCTTAGAATTCTTAGCACTAAACAGAAACTGTGACATCGAGGTCTTATTACTAAGTATCTAGCAGTATTTAAAAAACAAAATATGAAACCATATTTTACATGTCATTGTGATGATAATTCCAGTGTTCTTTTGTTTAATATTTTTTCAGTATTTCTTTTTTTTCCATTGTGTTGATTTTAAGAGAAGGGTCAACATTATTATTAGTCTGTTTCTATCGAATGGCTCGACATAACTGTCAATATTTTACTTCATATTCATTTATTCTAGTATTTCAGTGAATTGTATTAATTATTATCCTACCAATCTGCATTCTGGATATTAAACAATGAAAATATCAGTGTCATTGGAAAAGCACTTACCATGCAAAATCTTGAAATTACACTTCAATTTCTATGCATCTTGTCTTCATGAAATGCCCAAACTGAATGGAAACCAACAAAATGATTTATGGAATGCATGCGAGTTTTATACACCCACTATATAGTTACATTGTATGTTATGTACGCAAGTAAGTGACTGCAAATGACCTGCAATGATCTAGATTGTCTGCATCAAACTCCAACATAGTGTTACTGGTATAGTAGACACTGTCATCATGTATACATTGGGCTGTAGATTACGGCAAACATTAGATTAACCAGACGTTGCCAAGCGTGTCGCCATTTTAAGATCACATGGTTTTGCCATCGTCATGTGAGGCAGGAATGGTTGTTTCACAAAGGGATAACGACAACAGGCCGCGCATGGTTGCAAAATGCGCATGCGTCAATTGGTTACTTTTTATAGATGTCGGAAATTCCAACATTTATACATATCATTTAAGTTCCATATTGTGACGTATCCTACTGTACAATATGACTTAGCAGGGTTGTCAACGTTATGTAACATACAACAAAATGATTATTAGCCTGATTTGTCTCATTTATTTCCGTTTATGTGGCCTTGAAAACTATCAAGTGGACACGTCTGCGGATGAAATAACGATGTAGTAGTTTCATTTAACTGGAACTGGTTAGTGCAATTTGAATTCGTATATTTTTTCTTATATACATAGGTTACACTTACACCATGAAACTGCAACGTTTAATGCAATTTTGTTCAAAATAATTAATTACCTTGAAATAGAAAGTTTTGAGGTATGGTTCAAAATATTTAATTCATGTAAAGCAAGTAGACAAACATACAAATAAACAAAAATCGCCAGCAGAACATTTAAAATAATGTTTCAATATAAAACATATGCAACAAAACTCCCTGTAACTTAGTGTTTCCTTTTGTAGACATCATTGCTTTCAAGTTAAAATTGTTAGTTAGACATGCACTTCAGAGGAAGCAAAACAGCATGTATTTCCTGAACCTAATTATGATGTTTATTTGATTAAAATTCTAATCTTACATATCTCTTTTAGAGTTATTTTAGCCTTTAAATTCACTGTTTAAATGCCCTTATGATAACTAACGAGAAAAATGAATGCCGTTCTCTAAAATTCAAACTATGTTTGAAGTGGATAAAATGTGTAAGGGACCGGGTAGCTCTGTCAAAAGAGTTCGTCCAGTAAGCGAAAGGCCCCGGGTTCGAGTCCTGGTCACGCTGTACAGTTTTCTCGCCCAGTGACATATCCCTCATGGAGCAGCCTATAAGTCATTTACGAGGCAAAAAATACGGTATCATAAGTTTACTTTTTGTGGCAACATACATTGAAATGGCTGCTTCAATATTTGACATATATATGAAGATAAGGTATCACAATTCTTTCTACGGCACGCACCGTTTGAAATATTAATGCTATCGAATGCTATACACAACAGTTAACTGTGCAGAATTTGATCATATTTGCATCATTTTTTTGTACAAACGTTATTTGTACTGTTTTGAAATTACTTTAGCCATGCACCCACTGTTGTCATGGTCAGAGCAAGATCTGTATCATAAATACAGATAAATGGGAGAGGGATAACGACAACAGGCCGCGCATGGTTGCAAAGTGCGCATGTGCAATTATCGTGTAAAAATAGCCCATCTAAAATTAGCCCGTACATGTAGGATCCCATTAGAAATATTTTTAGATAAATTGTCCGTTTCCGGTTTCGATCATCATGGAATGGGATAAGGAATTCTTTTGGAAGAGAGATTCATATTATGGTTCAGTTGTATCAATAGAGCAAGCAAAAATGTCATTGATGACTTTGAATATTCAACGTGTACATCATATTCGGAAACAAGATCCAGTAAACAGTTCGAACAGTTTTGTCGAAAGTAAAGAAATTATTGTTAGAGTGCAATGTTCACTAGTGTCAGACCCGAAGCCGCACAAGTAATGAAGTATGTTGATAAGTGGTTTTAACTGCAATAGTGAATTGAAATGAAACTGCTATATAACATTTTATATAACAATTAGTAAACATTCACCGACTGTTTTCAGAAGTATTCAGAAACAGTAAAGCCCTCAACAGACGGTAGGTTTTTGTTAATTTAACATTTAAATTAAATCCTTTAAATTTTAACAATAAAATTTAACATGTACAGCCAAATAAATATAACCATGTGTATGATTTCGTAAATCTTAAGTCTTGACTTACAAATAAGGACATGTTCTATTTCGTAAGTTTAGCCTTACGTACCACCCACGTTGACAAGCAACACATTGGTAAATAATTAGTTGATAAGAGGCAGGTGAATTAAATTCCAGAAATAATTTCCCAAATAATAAACACAAATCTGAATATAAAATGGCTTCCAATGCATAATGGAAAAAGGGTGACACTAAAAAGTTAAATGATTTGTGCCGCGCCATGAGAAAACAAACACAGTGCGTTTCCGACCAGCATCCGTGCAGTCTGGTCCACGTTGTTCACTAACGGTTTCTCTAATTGCAATAGACTTTGAAAGGAAATATCATTGATCACTATGTTAACTAAGTAAATATCTGTGTTTTATATGGAAGTTGAATACTGTCTGTATTTGACAAATGTACAAATTTAAAATTGTACATCTTTTAGATAATTAGTGTTGTACAACTAGAACCTACCGTCTGTTGAGGCCTTAAGTTAAGTGCAGACAAGCATGGTTTTGTATCAGTACTGTAAACAATGCCCTAAGTGTTCTCGTAGTTCGATAGCTACGGCTGGAGCATGGTATCTGTGAGTACCATAGATATCTCCGCATATTTTCGTGCTTCAAAAGCATCAGCTGGAACATGGTATACATGAGTATTTAAGATAACCATGCTCTGACTGTTGTCCTGGTTAGATATTAACAGCTGGTGCATGGTATATATCATGGAAGTGACTAGGGGTCCAGTAACCGGACCTCTAGATAACCCGTAGAGGGCAGGCTAGGGGTCCGGTAATCAATAAGAACACTGAGAACGGTATAAAATTTGATAAAAAAAGATGTCGGATACTATATTTTATCTTTAAAAACGAACGATGATTTCAAAAATTTGTTTTAAATACATGGTTAGTCACAGGAAATAGGTATTTATTATTTTTTACTCATGGGAAAAATACGATCGCAAATTCGACAAATTAATATACATGTACTATCATGTACTGTAATACCAGTGTAGAGCTCTATAAGGCAATTGCTGGTAAACGTTATGATTAGTTGTCAAAAAGTTTTTATTACGTTTGTTTTTGTAAATTTTATATATATACTCAGCGTCACTGAAAAGTTACCACTCTAATGGCCCTTATATTTTAAAAATCGCACTGGACTGTGTTAAAAGTATAACAGGACTACATTTTTGACGCAGCTGAGTCGTCACTGGTGTAAAGATTTGTCAAATTCGATTAACTCCATTTGAGGCACGGGCTGCACGTGCAAAATGACTTTTTCCAGCAATGTCGACATGTACGAATTTTGTATCTCAAATCATTCATCGCACTTGAAAGTTAGTCGACAGATTCAAAGGAATACGTTAAAAAAACAGAATATCCTTGCTAAGAATGCCACGTTTAAGGCACGATAAACGCCATCAGGCCATTGGCATGGTTGACGCCGAACTTTCATGTCGCGAAAGTGCACGTCGTATATGCTGTTCTCACCTGACAGTCATGAAATGGGTTAGGTGACATGATCAGACAGGGTCTATGAGTAATAGACCGCGCACAGGCCATGAAAAGGTGACGTCGATATTGTATGAAATAGTAAAGAGGTATATATTACGTGGTAACTTTTCAGTGACGCTGAGTATATAATAAGCTCTCGCTCAGGTTCGACGCATATGATGAATATGAAATTTTAACAGCGATTTCCGGTAGTCACTGTTATTCATTTACTCAAACAGTAAAACGAATTCAACAACTATTGAACAAAACTTTTTTAAATACTGAAGAAAACGTATGGAGTTTATTATTTTTATTCATCAGTCCCGAGAAGAAAAAAACAAAAAGAGAACAATAACCAAAGCTTCCGATCTCGGCGTACATGTTACTACTAATTATTTGCCGAATCTGCAATCGTGTTTTTCTCCGGGATTGAAGAATTATAAATGCTTCTGTTTCCTGTGAGTTACCATACATCTAACATTAAAGCAATGAGAAAAATACGAGAACAAACTTTTAAAATCGTCAACCATTTATATAGATAAAATATTTGTTGCTCTTTGTAATTCTCAGTATTCATATTGATTAACAGACCTCTAGCATGTCCTGTGTATTGTCTAGTGGTCCAGTAACAGGACCTCTAGACTCCGGGTCTAGTTGTCGGGTAACCGGTCCCCTAGCTACTTCCAGATATCATTACTATAGTTCACCATGCTCCAACCGTTGTCGTGTTTCTGTTGCATCAGCTGGGGCTTGTAAAATATCAGAACTATAGTTATCCATGCCAAAACTGTAGCGATGGTTCTGTAGCAACAGCTTGTACACGGTCCATATAGGTTCTATATATAACCATGCCGATACTGTTATCATGGTTTAGTAACAGCAGGTAGAACATAGTATTTATCAGCACTATCGTTAAGTATGACCCAACTGTAGTTATGGTTCGGTAGCAACAGATTAAGTACGGTATATATGAGAACTATACCCTAACTTTTCCCTTGGTTTTGACAAATGAAGCATTGTATATATCAGTACTATAGTTTACTATGACCCAAATGTAATTTGCAACAGCTTAAGCCAGGGTATATATGCGTACTAAAAATAACCATGCCCCAACTATTGTCACGGTATGGTAACAACAGCTAGAGCATGATATATATCAGTACTCTAGTTAACCATAATTTGACCTTTGTGACAGTCGTGGTTTGGTAGGAACAGCAGGAGCACGGTATATATGCGTACTATAGATAACCATGACCCATCTGTTGTCATAGTTTGGTAACAACAGGAAGAGCATGGTATATATCAGTATTACAGATGACCATGTTCTGGCTGTTGTTGTGGTTCAGTACCAACATTGGGAGCATGGTAAATATAAGTACTATAGATAACCATGTCCCAACTGATGTCATGGTTTGGTAACAACAGTGGGAGCATGGTAAATATCAGTTTTACAGATGACCATGTTCTGGCTGTTGTTGTGGTACGATAACAACTGCTGGATGACGGTAAATATGAGTATTATACATAACCATGCCCTAACAGTTGTCATGGTTTGGTAACAACATGAAGAGCATAGTTTATATCAGTATTACAGATGAATATGTCCTGGCTGTTGTTGTCTTTCGATATATATGAGTACTATAGATAACCATGCCCTAACTGTTGTCATGGTTTGGTAACAACCGGAAGAGCATGGTATATATCAGTATTACAGATGACCATGTTCTGGCTGTTTTTGTGGTTCAGCAACAACAGTGGGAGCATGGTAAATATGAGTACTATAGATAACCATGCCCCAACTGTTGTCATGGTTTGGTAACAACGGGAAGAGCATGGTATATATCAGTATTACAGATGACCATGTTCTGGCTGTTTTTGTGGTTCAGTAACAACAGTGGGAGAATGGTAAATATGAGTACTTTAGATAACCATGCCCCAACTGTTGTCATGGTTTGGTAACAACAGGAAGAGCATGGTATATATCAGAATTACAGATGACCATGTTTTGGCTGTTGTTGTGGTTCAGTAACAACAGTGGGAGCATGGTAAAGATGAGTACTATAGATATCGATGCCCCAGCTGTTGTCATGGTTTGGTAACAACAGGAAGAGCATGGTATATATCAGTATTACAGATGACCATGTTCCGGCTGTTGTTGTGGTTCAGTAACAACAGTGGGAGCATGGTAAATATGAGTACTATAGATAACCATGCCCCAACTGTTGTCATGGTTTGGTAACAACGGGAAGAGCATGGTATATATCAGTATTACAGATGACCATGTTCTGGCTGTTTTTGTGGTTCAGTAACAACAGTGGGAGCATGGTAAATATGAGTACTTTAGATAACCATGCCCCAACTGTTGTCATGGTTTGGTAACAACAGGAAGAGCATGGTATATATCAGAATTACAGATGACCATGTTTTTACTGTTGTTGTGGTTCAGTAACAACAGTGGGAGCATGGTAAAGATGAGTACTATAGATATGGATGCCCCAGCTGTTGTCATGGTTTGGTAACAACAGGGAGAGCATGGTATATATCAGTATTACAGATGACCATGTTCCGGCTGTTGTTCTGGTTCAGTAACAACAGTGGGAGCATGGTAAATATGAGTACTATAGATAACCATGCCCCAACTGTTGTCATGGTTTGGTAACAACAGGAAGAGCATGGTATATATCAGTATTACAGATGACCATGTTCTGGCTGTTCTTGTGGTTCAGTAACAACAGTGGGAGCATGGTAAATATGAGTACTATAGATAACCATGCACCAAGTGTTGTCATGGTTTGGTAACAACAGGAAGAGCATGGTAAATATCAGTATTACAGTTAACCATGTTCTGGCTGTTGTTGTGGTTCAGTAACAACAGTGGGAGCATGGTAAAAATAAGTACTATAGATAACCATGCCCCAGTTGTTGTCATGGTTTGGTAACAACAGGAAGAGCATGGTAAATATCATTATTAGAGATGTCCATGTTCCGGCTGTTGTTGTGGTTCCATAACAACTGCTGGATGACGGTAAATATGAGTACTATACATAATCATGCCCTAACTGTTGTCATGGTTTGGTAACAACAGGAAGAGCATGGTATATATCAGTATTACAGATAAACATGTTCTGGCTGTTGTTGTGGTTCAGTAACAACAGTGGGAGCATGGTAAATATGAGTACTATAGATAACCATGCACCAGCTGTTGTCATGGTTTGGTAACAACGGGAAGAGCATGGTATATATCAGTATTACAGATGACCATGTTCTGGCTGTTGTTGTAGTTCAGTTACAACAGTGGGAGCATGGTGAATATGAGTACTATAGATAACAATGGCTTAACTGTTGTCATGGTTTGGTAACAACAGGAAGAGCATGGTATATATCAGTATTACAGTTAACCATGTTTTGGCTGTTGTTGTGGTTCAGTAAAAAAAGTGGGAGCATGGTAAATATGAGTACTATAGATAACCAAGCCCCAACTGTTGTCATGGTTTGGTAACAACACGAAGAGCATGGTAAATATCAGTATTACAGATGACCATGTTCTGGCTGTTGTTATGGTTCAGTAACAACAGTGGGAGTATGGTAAATATTAGTACTATATAATTGTTGGGGCCTGTTTATCTATAGTACTAATACAGACCATGCTCTACCTGTTCTTACACAACCATGAGAACAGTTGGGGCCAGGTTATCTTAAGCAATGATACAGACCATGCTCCGTCTATTGATTCCGGACCATGACAACAGTCAGAGCATGTTAACCTATATTACGGATACAGATCATGCGTCTACTTTATTTTACTTATTTTGTTGGGTTTAACGTCGCACCGACACAATTATAGGTCATATGGCGACTTTCCAGCTTTGATGGTGGAGGAAGACCCAAGGTGTCCCTCCGTGCATTATTTCATCACGAGCGGGGACCTGGGTAGAACCACCGACCTTCCGTAAGCCAGCTTGATGGTTTCCTCACATGAAGAATTCAACGCCCCGCGTTAGGCTCGAACCCACATCGATCATGCTCTTACTGTTGTTACACAACCATGACAACCGTTGGGGCCTTGTTATCTAAAGTAGTGATGCAGAACATGCTCCATCTGTTGTAGCACAACCATGACAACAGTTGGGGCCTTGTTATCTATAGTGCTGGTATAGAAGATGCTCCAGCTGTTGTAACAGAACCATGAAAACAGCTGCGCCCTGGTTACATTTAGTGCTCATACAAACCATGCGCTAGCTGTTGTTACACAGCCATGAAAACAGTTAGGGCCTGGTTATCTATAGTACTGATACAAACAATGCTCTGTTTTTACCAGTCCATGACAACAGCCGGAGCATGTTTATCTATTGCACTGATATAGACCTTGCTCAATTTGTTGCTTCCAGACCATGACAACAGCCGTAGCAGGTTATTGTACTGATACGGACCATCCTCTGGCTGTTGTAACACAACCATGAGGGAAGTTGGGTCCTAGGTATCTACAGTACTAATACAGACCATGCTGTAGCTGTTGTAACCGGACCATGACAACAGCCGGAGCATGTTCATCTATAGTACTGATACAGACCATGCTCCAGATGTTGTTTCCGGATCATGACAACAGCCGGAGCATGTTTATCTATAGTACTGATACATATCATGCTCCAGCTGTTGTAACGCAACTTTGACAACAGCCGTAGCAGGTTATTGTACTGATACGGACCATCCTCTGGCTGTTGTAACACAACCATGAGGTAAGTTGGGTCCTAGGTATCTACAGTACTAATACAGACCATGCTGTAGCTGTTGTAACCGGACCATGACAACAGCCGGAGCATGTTCATCTATAGTACTGATACAGACCATGCTCCAGCTGTTGTTTCCGGATCATGACAACAGCCGGAGCATGTTTATCTATAGTACTGATACATATCATGCTCCAGCTGTTGTAACGCAACCTTGACAATTGGTGGGGCCTGTTTATCTATAGTACTAATACAGACCATGCTCTACCTATTCTTACACAACCATGACATCAGTTAGGGCCAGGTTATCATTAGTACTGATACAGATTATGCTCCGGCTCTTGGTACCAGACCATGACCACAGTCAGAGCATGTTTACCTATAGTACTTATACAGAACATGCTCTAACTGTTGTTACCCAACCATGACAACAGTTGGGGTCTGGTTATCTATAGTACTGATACAGACAATGCTTCAGCTGTTGTAACACAACCATGACAACATTTGGGGTCTGGTTATCTAAAGTAATGATGCAGACCATAATGTAGCTGTTGCAACACAACCACGACAACAGTTGGGGCCTGGTATCTAGAGTACTGATACAGACCATACTATAGCGGTTGTCACACAACCATGACAATAGTTGGGGCATTTTCAATATTCAGCTATTCTGGAGTTCTATTAGACTAGTACAATGCATCGTCACTTTTAAAATCAGTTTATGTCATTAATCTGAAACGGTCATTGACAATGCATCTTTCCGAAGGTAGAGCAATCATTATTTTGTCAGGATGTGTTTATCTTTGACTAATTTTACATCGGCTTTATTTTCATTTTGTAGCGATACTAAAACAGTGTTTTGTTTTTCGGGTTTTTAAATCGACTTGAACTCATCCTTTGAATTATTAGTAGTTTTCATGCAAAAAGTAAGCTGTATAGCTGTGCATACATAGCTTTACTTTGTTATTTTTTACTTGTATATACAATTTTGGCTATTTCTGATATTTTAACATACTTCATAGAGTTTATAGCATGTATTAATTGTACTCTCCAGAAGAAAATATAAACATAGTATTATAAATCAAAACCAGTCCTAAATTTTAGGAAAAACTAGAAGGATACCAGATCAAAATTCAATAGGATTTTCATCAAATATCATACGGGACGAACTGGCAACAACATACTACACTATGTCTCCCTGGTCATTTCAGGAATAGCTTTTCTCCTCAAGAAACAAATAATCTAATCATCTATCTCACCAGATGATTGAACTTTGACGTACCGCCATTGCATATATCAAACCCTGAAAATCTTACCTTACCAGCTGGTCGTATGTTTATGAATAAGCGTACCATTCCAGACACGCAGAATAAAGTTAATATTTTTTTTATTTACTGCGAACAACAACGCGACAATGCCTGTCGCTAAATAAGGACAGTAGAACTTTGCGTGTACCATATCTTTCAAACGCATCATGATGCAGTCTAAAGAAAGCAAGTGAACACTGTCACTAACCTTATCTTTTAATTAAATTACCGTGACACTATATACAAGAAAGTATCGATATACGATAAAATGTGTATAGTATAATCATTATTTATGTTCCAGTCTGCAATATTATCATCAAAGAATAATGAATGATTTGTTGCTGCTAAAAAACGCAGTTTGCCCCATTGATTATTGAAGGACAAGATTCACTTAAGGACGTATGCTAGAATTTGGTGCGAAAATTTTCCCAATAACAGAATTTCTTCAAACTTTGGATATTGAAGGACAATCATCTAAGAAACAAAAAAAATGCAATAAAAACCGTATGTCACCGGTATCGAAAAAGAGTTATCTGCCCTTGAAAACCGCATTTCCCCCAAAAATGACGTTTTCAAGGGCAGATAACTCTTTTTCGATTCCGGTGACCTATGATTTTTATTGCATTTTTTTGTTTCTTAGATGATTGTCCTTCAATATCCAAAGTTTAAAGAAATTCTGTTATTGGGAAAATTTTCGCCCATCTCATATACAGGGAATTCTAGCGTACGCCTTTATATGGCCTACACAATTTGAAAAATGTTCAAATTGATTATAATTGGAAAAAGTAAGACATTGCTTTCTAGCAGAACGTTCATCCTCTATAGTGAATTAAATTATTTTTTAAGAAACAAGTTTATTAGTCTGTTCGAAACATGTCACGTAGTATTTCTGAAATCACAGAATTTTCAGAAAAAAAAGTACATTTTTTTGCCATTTTTAGGTCACATAGGAATGGTTTTGGAGTGAGCATACTCAAGGACCACAAAAAATGACCATAGACTGTGGTCATTAGCTGTGCTCATATTGAAATTTTCAGATTTGTTTAACACTTTAGTTGAAAACTTCCCGTTTTTAGGCAATTTTGGGCAAAAGTGAACCTTCTTTTATTTGCGATTTGATACGTGGAAATTACTGTGAACTATGTCATTTAGTTTTTTTTGACAATCCTTTGGAAGCATAGATCTCAGAAAATCAAACTTTTAGCAGATTAGATGTGATCTTGTCTGTTTGATGTGCAGTATTGAAATGTACAACACCTCTTACAGTTCCTAGAACCGTTTTAAGCGAAACTCCTTTCATTTCTTTAAAACATATAACTGCACTAAGTTCAAATATAAGGACAGTTTACAGCCTGTATAGGACAATTAAGGACTATTGTAATGATAGTTTGCATAATGTTTCTTGCACACCGGACTGGCGTTTCAGGTGATTTTACCCATGCCAGCAAAACCCATCTGTCAGCCCCCATGCCAGATGACTCTCGTGCTGTTAATGACAACTAGTGGTTTATGCACTGATAATATATTGTTTATGTAAAAATACGAATACGCAAAAAACAGGTTCCTTCATAGTTTCTCTCCGTTCCTTATAGTATATTTCTCGATTCAAAATGCGTTAGTTTACCGTAAGAACATAACGTAACGCTACAAACGATAAAACTAAAGTGGAACTTTGTTATGATGCGTAACGCAAAACATCATGACGTCACTTCTGCTTACGGACGTTAATTCTACTATAAGAAAGAGTGCTACAAAGAAAGTATTTCTACCTGTTATTTGTAAAAAAAAAACGGTATGCAAGAAAAAAATCTGCCAGAGTAAAACGCTAACATGTATACGATATGCAAGAAAAAATATCAGTCATGTGTTTACGAATCGGATAGAAATATCCGTTTCTCGGCCACCTGCGCATGGGCGGTAATTCGGCAAGCCTCATTACCGCCCAATGCCCTCGGGACGGATATTTCTATCCGATTCGTAAACACATGACAGATATTATTAATCTGACAGATGCACGTCATTTCGTATTGTGTTGCGGATTCGTTCTGTTGTTTGGCAAGTCTTGATATCGTGCGTCCGCCTTATTGTTACGACTGAGGTATCCAAATATACCGTAACCATATTCAGTATGGTTAAAAATACAGGTTAATAAACAAATGTTCCATCGAAAACTAGTGATGAACAGATTTTCTTTCGTTAATTTGGAACCTCAATGAACGTTTTTTTTAGTCATTGGGGAGGCTGGGTTCTCGGAAAATGGCTGCCCCTATTAAATTGTTATCTTTGCTTTGAAATTTCATATAATTTAAGAACAGTTGAGAGTGAGTAATAGGTATATGCATATTTAAGTAAAAATTACAAAAGAAATTGCATAAAGTAGATACATTATGTAGTATAAAATGCACGGGTAACTGAGACGTCATTAATCAATATTTTATGTGGTTTTATATTACAATTAATGATGCTATACGTCTAGCTCAAAATTGTCCTTCTGACAAAATAATAAAAATACATAAACAGTATAACAGAGAAGACAGTTTAAGGCAGTCTGGAATTGGATTACAGATGAATATTATAATAATCATATAAATTTATATTTACTTTGATATTGTTCATGCAATTGACTGCATCACAGTTACTTTATTTATCCAGTCATGATTACAGCATTTCAAACATTAAAATATGCCTGAATCGGTCACTGTATCTTTTCTTGCCAGTACACGATTATGAATATGATTCGATCATAATATTATGTTGATATTTTTCATAAATATAGAATCATATGAAAACATTTTATGAGCAATCATTTTTATTACAAAACAAATATCCTATTATGTATGTATCTTTCTACAAAATCAAAAGTTGTTTTATTCAAATATCCTCCATTGCAACAAAAACGACCGTAAATATTTCTTAACGGAGAAATAATTGTCGCATTGTGCAACAATTTTCGGTTGTTTTGTTTGTTTGTTTGTTTGTTTGTTTTCTTTTTTGTAGCATGATAAACACGGTAACACACGTTATTAGACAAAACTGTGCTGATATATATAGAACTGTTTTCTAATATATTAACAAGCTTGTTCCACTTCCATTAGTATTAAGGCCTGTCATAAAAATGTTTTGTTTATGGTGCTTGACAACTAAATGATGCTAACCATACATATTTCTTATTTTCATTTTTATCTGTTTTGAGAGAAACAATATCTTATTATATAGATAATTTGAGGCTGGTTAATTCGGCAGCTTTATTGAAATAAGACATTATCTTCATATGAAGTTGGTATTTGTCACAGATAAGAATAAACTGAAATTATGGTTAATTTGCAAATGAAACTGTTGGTGTTAAGAGCCTGGTGATCTATGTTCACTGATAGTCTGTAGCACAGATTTGAATGTAAAGACCATGCTCAGAAAGTTTATGCGCTCGTGGTCTTTATTCACAGGTTAACATGAACGGAAAATGTTTATTTTCGAAATGAAACTAGTGTTCTGTACTAAACAGAAAATCAAAACAAGGAATGCAAAAACGGGGTCTCTGTGTGCAAATTGTCCTTGTTTACGGGTATAGATAAACTGAAAACAATTAAGCCGGAAATAAAACGTTTAGATATGAAACAATATACAAAGGTTGTTTTTTTTGGTGGTTTTTTTTTTTTTTTGCCTGAACATCCATGTCCTTGAAATTCATTATCTTAATAATATACGTCATGGTCGAGGTATAAATCACAACATATATTAATCTCTGACTTCGATTTTTAACATTTTTGGAACCCCTCAGTTTGCACCAAATGATGTATAGATGATAATACACATGTTTACTCTTTCCTTTCCTATAACGGTTTCTAAGTGTATACGGAAAATATATCTTAAAGACAGTAGGTCTTCATTTTTTAATCCAAAAATTCTTATTCAAAAGTTCAAACTAAAATTCGTTGTTTTAAACAGTTCTGCGAATGGATTCTGAACCTAGGCCAATTTCTATCGTGTGTTGGGCTTTCAAAATGTGTTTTCTTCATGGTTTTTCATTGATAATGATAATGTTTTGTCATGTACGTTTAAACTGTTATCTATCACCGCTCCAAGGTAGAATCATAATATTATGACGTATTGATTTCAAGTTGTTGCCTACTTTTATTGATTATAAGTTGTTCATGCATAAACAAAAACAGTTTCTGCTATTTGACAAATTTGCTGTAGTGACGTGGCGATGATAACAGGTTGTTTCAGATTAACGAAATGTAATCAACATGTTATCAGAAAGTAATAAATGTAATGATTTAGTTATGTAATCAATCACATTTGGATTACATGCAAGTCAAAATATTTTGTTGCTGCTATATATGGTATCTATAAACTTTACAGTTAGTCAGAACATTTTTTTTTAATACAGACTAATGCAATTTGCTATTAAACTATTGATGAGATGTAACAGCCACAGCACGGGTGGTAAACGCGCAATCCAATTCCCGCCGGGAATACGCTTAAAATGGGTTGCGCAACGTCCGGTGCTGGTGTTGCGCGTAAAAAAAGACGAAATTGAGGTATGTGAAGTTATGTTTTTGCTTAGTATGAGACAAGAATAAATTTTCTCGAAAAAAACAAAATGCTATTCGACACAAATATGATAATACATCATATGTGTAAAATATCTGGTTTGTAATTTATGATTCGGCTCTATTATCACGAAAACTCAGGCGACAAGATGCGTGAAAAAAGTATGAAATCAACAAAAATGGAAGTTTCTGACCTCATATGCCCAATCTGAGGACATCTTATGCTTTTTATGATAACTCAACTGTTTTGAAGTAACGAATATCAAAATTATTTGCTTCAAATCCTGCTTACGGGGACATAATTGACAAAAAAATCATCGGGAATGGGGTAGCGCACCGGGAATGGAGTTGCTCGTATACATCATAATGTATATAATGTATACGCGCAACTCCATTCCCGGGGCGCAACCCCATTCCCGATTATTTTTTGCCAATCTTTCCCCCAAAAGCAACATTTCATTCAAGTGTATGTAATATTCATGACTTTTTTACACGTGTTTGATCATTAGAAGCATCACATTTCCAGAAAGAAGGCACAAGAGTTAGAAAAATTGCATTTTTCATGATTCCACGTTTTTTTGACAGCTCGAGCCAGCAGAGTTTTCGTGATAACAGAGCTGATTCTTAAATTAATAGGTTGGTATTTCACACATATGATCTTTATTCATTTTTGTGTCGAATAGCATTTTGCTTTTTTCGAAAGCACTCGTAAATGTGTCATTATTTACAAAAACAAATACCCACCTACCTCGATTTTGTATATATTGATGCGCAACACCAGCACCGGAAGTCGCGCAACCCATTTTTAGCGTATTCCCAGTGGGAATTGGATTGCGCGTTTACCACCCGTGCACAGGTGCAAATAAATGCTGGATACAGAATCAATTATTGATTTAATAAAATGATGATATGAGTCGTTTTTAAAAATGACACATTGAGAACAATCGAAAACTTCCATTCATTGCATGTACTCATGTAATTCCTTGTATTACCTGACCACACGCGAATTAATGAATGCAGTTATGTGGTGCAATATTTTATCTGAACGATTATCTCAATTTTTCTTGCCAACAAATAGAAGCATGCGTATGTTATCTGATTAGATTACGACTTTAAGGATGTTGTAAAATACTAGACATTATATTTGTATATTGTTATATTGTATAAATACCCACAATGAATTATCGTGCACCCCATACAAATGTTTACTTACACCCCTACGAAGGTTTATAAGGAAGTTTTGAAATCAGGCCTAGATCTTGAGAAATGCGTTGTATGTTTCAAATGTAAGTCGCAAATATACACAGAGTGAACCAGGAAGATACACCTAAACCAGATTTGCATGTTTTAGTTGCACAGAGTTCGGTATAAATTTCATAATGTTATACCGTGTTCAGACTACGTTTTTAATCCTATATTAACTTGGGTTTATTTTTTAAACTCGTTTGCGTCCACACTATATGTGGTTTAAACCGTGAATTATGTAAAGGTCAAGTGGTTTCTGTAATGTAGCATTAATACTACCTCGGGAGGTGGTTTTAATACGGTAACCATATTAAAAAAGTAATACTACATTATTTTACAAGTGTGAACGCAAATGTGAGTTATAACTGGTTTTACAATCCCAAATCCACAGATCTTACCTTTTGGCGGAAGAATACCATGTGTTTCTCTTTTGTATCAAACAATTGATGCTGTGGCTGGCAAAAGTATTTGGAGTGTTGATGAAACAAAAACATTAAATTGCGATATGGAGTCATGCTGATACTCAAACTGGACTATAGATGGAATGAACAGAAATTCTTAGATGAACACAGAAGTTTAAACATTGATGACTCCTTCTTGTTTCTGTAAGCATCCTTCTTTGTTACCTTATTTGTTTATTGCAAAATATTTGTTAACTTCCAACATTGCATGTATATATTTAAACCACATTTCTTTGCCTAGTGTGGACGCAAATGAGATTATATTTTGATGAGTTTTAAATGTCAAATACCAATTATAGCCAATTAGTGCCTGATAAAAATAAAACCGATCTGCTAGTGTGAACACGGTATTAGTGTACGATTTAAGTTGTCTGTCAGTAAACTTCAGGTACAATATTATCACGGGTATAGGGTAGCAACGAGAAACAATGTAATTGACGGTGATTACGACTATAATGTAAAACGAAGTACATTGTAGTTTTATTTCGTACTTTCTGTTTTTATATCCAAAAGCTATTTTTTTTTCAAAATTCAATATGCGAGAGAGGAGAGGACGAAAAATCGCTTGTCTTTAAGTCCTATTGTGAAATCTAACTTCACACGCACTTACGTAAGATTTTTTACACTACGTATTTGCAATAATGGAGGAACGGGCGGACAATCAAATTTTGCGGATGAGGAGACAAGATATTAAATTGATTTCGAAAATTTACTACAAATATTCAAGCTACGTAACCCGAAATTTCGAATTACTAAATTGAACTTACGTCCTAGTATCTCGAGTAAAAATAACGTTCTCAATACTAACGCTCTTCCGTACGCCGGAAATAGCAACATGCTAAAAGTATCAATGATATGTTGATTTCGACTTGTGTGGATGTTTTTTATTAGATATGTAAGAAGATCTTTTAGAAATATACGCTAGGAAATTAAAGTTATCTGATATAGTCTGCTCATCAGAGTTAACGAAATGTGCAACACCCTTCACGGCCCCTAGCGCAGGCTCAAGCGAAACTCTATCATAAAAATTGATATGTCTCCATGGTAAGAAAGAACTTGAAATAATTACAAAGTGTTCACAGAAGATTAATGGCACTTAAACAAAGGCTGTTGCCATAATAATGGTTAATCAAGTGTACAAGTTAAACTTTTGAAAGCATAAACACACACAACACGACAACGAATCATCAGTATATCAGACCCGGTTTGACAGTCTAATGGAAACTGACACTATGACCATACACGCCCTTCTCAACCCAACGAACTGTACTTTTTCCTTCTTCTTTATATTATTATTATTATTATTATACCAGATTTATATAGCGCCCTTTTCATGATCAATTTCACGTTCAAAGGCGCTTTACATAGTTCAAATGCAGCCACACAGGGCGCATAATTCATCCTCTACTAGTACAGACACAGAGCGATCTGACCAGAGGGACAGAGTGAGACAAAGCCCCCACGACAGAGAGATCAGAAATCAGATACAGGCTTGTCCGGCTAACTTAGCCTAGCTCGTTGCGAATAGACAGCCTGGTTCTTTAACGTGCCCAGTGTATAGCACTGATACACGCAAGGATTGCCTGGGTTCCTGACCAGTACACCTCTAGTTGGGTGGGAAACACTGAAAAGCGTTTCTGAAAATTCCCGAGTAGCTGCCGGGTAAATATGTTCTGTGAAAGGGCTGGGCTGTCCTGCTCTTTCCAGGACTGAGAAACTTTTTCTCAAAAGACAGTAACCTGTTATTCTCATTTCTTACTTGAATTGGATCCAGTAGGACTGGCAGTCTTGTCACTGGACTTGTTGGTGTCATTTTAATAGAATCCTTAATGCTATGTACCCATGCCTCAGATATTGGCCTGATCAAGTACTCCTTCGTACCTGGTGATAATCTTTCCATGGCAACTGTGAACTTTCCTGTTGTATGAATTTTAAATGCATATTTTAATTATTCTGAATATTTAGAGATTATAAGATGTATATCGAGAAATATGCATGAGTTTTGTAGTGAAATATTCCCAAGGTGTCACATGGTTTATATAGGGGAAAACTTTTAAAATCTTTTCCAAACCACAAAGCCTAGGGCTTTAGCATTTGTAATGCAACATCATCTAGTGGTTCTCTACCAAGTTTGTTTAAATTATCCCCCTAGGGTCAAGTATGGCCCCGCCCCAGGGGTCACATGGTTTATATAGAGTTATATAGGGAAAAACTTTGAAATCTTCTTGTCCAAACCACAAAGCCTAGTGGTTCTCTAACTACAGCCTTCAAAGTTGATGCGTATGGATAGTTTTTTGTACAAAGAAGTTTGTCCTTTAAATTGATCTAGTGACCTACTTTCACATTTCTCAAGCTACACCTTTCGAATTTGGACCACATGCACAGTGTTGTGTATGGAAATGAAATTTGACCTTGAGGCCATACCAAATTGATTGATAGTTCTTCGGAAAATTTTCCAAAAAAAAAAGTAGGAGCAAGCGAGCGAATTTTTTTTTTTTTTTTTTTCCCTCAATTTTGATTTTTTCAGAGGCGGGTACATTTTACATGGAGCGAGCGGGTAATTTTTTTTTTTTTTTTTTTCCAGCTTGGACCCTAAAAGGAGGCATAACCAGTTATGATTATACATGAAGTTAACATTTCTTTAAGAATAACACAGAAATCAAACATTTACTTTTGATTCATTGTTCTACATTAATCTGAAGGCTTGCCCATTTATCGGCAGAGGATGGTGAGGAATATTTAAGACAAAACGGGCACCCAAGTGGAATAACATAATTTCTGAAACCCAGTTAGATGGCTTCGACACATGAGCAACTCTGTGCCCCTAGTGAATCTCCAAACGGTAGAGGTGAGGGGAAAGTAATAAATCACTTGACCAATGAGACCAAACGGAGTTGGGCACACAGATACTTCAACATTGCTCGAATCCCATTGGAATAATTTCTTAACAGATCAGAATAGCTTAAGTTTTTGTGGTAGAGGTTCATTTCAGTCAAAAATGATAACAGATGGACAAAAAATGATCCCAATATGGCCACTCTTAAGAGTGTTACTTGTTGTGCTTTGATTGACCAAGAAATTTTGAGTTGGGAAGGTCTGTTTTTTCAGTTTCTTTCTTTCAATCAATTCACAGCCAATTAATATACAAACAGGGAAAATTGGGGTTACAATACGACAGAAATTATCTTTATATCTACACTACTTATTTGAAAAGCTAAACATTTTTTTTAAATTGAATATATGTATTTTGACAGAATATCTGACTGCCGTACTAAAGAAGTTACGTTCAAATCAAAATGATTTGGGCCTCCGAGACAATTAAATTTAATGTGAAGGATCAGTCGGGATCTTAGTCTAACTAATCCGACGTATACAGTTTGTTTTATATTGTGACGGTCAAACTGTAACGTTGCGGTGGCTGCAAAAGTCAGAAATTAAAAATCAGCCACTCAGCGACAGTAAGCTTGTCTATCGGGATCTGTGAACAAACTTTTTTTTTTAAAGAAAGCACTTTGCTTTGGCTCTAGATCTAACATATTGAACTAAACAACTGATAACAAATAGTTTGAAAACTTTATCTGAACAATATTTCTATGTTTAATCCAAATATTTTTAATTGAATCCCCGTGCACATCTTACAAGTCGGGCTCTGTTCTTTTCACTGTATTTTGTATTGAACAACCGTAAAACGTGCCTACTTCATCACCTACCGGCACATCGAAGGCCAAGTGTGGCATTAGCACAGACACTCCAGATTTAAAACAAATGATGAACAACATCATAATTCCTGACTTTTTGAGTTTGAGTCATCGGCTACATGTATTACGAACGCTTGAATTCCGATCAATATCACTTTGACGCATTAAAACAGCGATATAACCTCCGGACCGCGTAATCCAAAAAAAAAATTTTTTTCGGAGATTTTTACGTCCGTGTGGGCGGGTGAATTTTTTTTTCTTTTTCTCGCGAATGACATTATTGATGCGGTAGTTCCGACGAACGACAAATCAGTTTGGTATGGCCTGAGCTAGTCAATAAGTCTTGAAATTTGGAACACCCAAAATGTGGCACATTGGTGGGGGTTCAGATCCCTATGTGATCTATTTTTTTTTATAATTTATTATTAAAATGTTATTCATGGATATAAATTAGCAGGGGTCCAGTAACTGTCAAAAAAAAAATATATATATAAATTGTTTATATCCTTTATTTGGGTAAAGGTCAAAGTAACAGTTACTTGTAAATTGAATATTATGTTCGGATCAAGAGGTAGTGATATGTTATAGCTTTCAAAAAATGAATTATTGAGATGGCAAATTCAAGTCAAAGAATATCCCGGCATGAGAATATATATGGAAAACATGTTTCAAGTTGTAGAAAAAAAAAGTGTCACCTGCATTCTTGGTTTTAAGAATTGTCAATTCTTGGTTTTCGTCTGTGTATGGTGCCTCAACTGTTCCACTAGATGCTGGCCATTCCCGGTTTTTAGCTCTTGTTTCTGAAATATTAATTATCAAATTATTATTATTTGCTGTAGAATTCCTTGGCCTTTAAAATTTCCAAATTAGACAAGCACAGTTATTATGGGTAAAAAATATTTTGTTCAGTACTATATCGAACATCAAACTGTAACAACAGGAGGAGTGATCTGGTGAATAAGGTGTCGGCAGATCAGTCTAGTGGTTGTAGGTTCGAGCCCCAATGGGGTCACAGCCATGAAATGTTATGACACTAGCACCTTTTTTTCAGGCATTGGACGAGTGAGTGGTTCCTTTGAGCTTGAAGCTGTAGTTAAATCCAGCAAAAACAAAATAAGTACATATATATATGTATAAACTAAACTGTTAAACATTGTGTGTTACAGAGTAATCGCCATATTCGTCAGTCATGGAGAAAAGGAATCTTACCAGGAGTCTTTCTTTTGGAAGTCAGTCTGCTAACACCCTCCTCCTCTAGTGTCTTGATAAACTCCAGGTTTGTGGTGCACTTTTCTAACTGTGTATAAAAAATTTCTATTAGTATTGAAATTATCACATTGATCAGATTTAAACTGAGTGCTCAAGGTGAGCTTTTGTGTGATCACCCTTTGTCCGTTTTTGTCTGTCGACTTGTCAGAATTCTTTAATATAAACACTTAAGAGGTCATAATTTTGGCCCAATCTTACTTGGTTTGTAGCATCATCCGGTGGTCCTCTACCAAGATTGTTCAAATTATCCCTCTAGGGTCAAATATGGCCCGGCCCTGGCGATCCCAAATTTTTCATAGACCTATATAGGAAAAAAAGTTTAAAAATCTTCTTTTGTGAAACCACATGACTTAGGCCTTTGATTTTTGTAGCATTGTCTTATGGTCCTCAACCAGAATTGTTCAAATTGTACCCCTGGGGTGACTAGAGTGCCCTGAGGTTCTCATGTTTTATACACACAATTTGATCAGAACGTTTGTCTGTATAAAATTTAGGTTGAGTTTTAATATGGGTCAACCAGGGTCAAGAACTAGTTCACCTGGTCAAATGAAAGAAAAACCTTGATAGGGACTGCATTTTACACTGGATTTTCATGAAATTTATTGAGAATGAATGCCTTGATGGAGAGAATCAAATCATACTAGGACAAATTTAAATATGGTTCTTCCGGGTTCAAAAACTAGGTCGTAAGGTCAAATCAAAGAAAAACGTTTTGTATGTGATGGGGACTGTGTATTTCAATTGATGTTGAATAAATTTGGTCAGAATAATTGCCTTGACCAGATCTAGGTCAAGTTCAAATGTAGGTAGGCCTCCTAGTAGAACCTTTAAAAACCTTTAATTTCAGAGCAAACCTTTAAAACCTTTAAATCTTATGGAAAAACCTTTAAAATGGCCAAATAGCCTGTAATTTTCACTCAAAACCTATATTTTTGTTCAGACTGCTTGCCGTGCCAGTTTAAAGCAAGTAATGGTTATACTACTGTATTTCTTCACCCCTTTTAAGTGTTGTTATTAGGATACTGCTTGTGTATCTTTCATCTTGTTTTTTTTTTTTCAGAATGCTGTCGTGTTCACCAGACCACATACATGTAGATGTTTGCAGTAGTGTTTACCAGACCATGGATGTTCCATGTATTCAGCATAAGGTACCATGGAGCTGAATGCTTGAAATGGTCTGGTGACATGATGTTTACACTATGGTAACAGTGGACAAGGTCTGGTGAAGATACAGCATTCTGAACAAAGTTGATGTAGACACTACAATGTATAAAACAGGAACCATATACGGGATGGCCACCGACTCTGGAAACATGGAAAAAAGCTGGGGAAAAAATTCCCTGCATGGAAAATTCAGGGAATTTGAAAATTATGAAAAGAAAAATTTGGGAATTACATATGTATCGGAATTTTTCAATAATTTATATGGATGTCACATACCAACAACGATTTCTAAACACACGACAGCATTAATACAAACTTTGTAATTATCTAGGCGGATATCTCGACACAAAACACAGAAGTATATGTCCTTCATATTTCGTAGGTAAAATTCTTCTCTAATTTCTGTTATCATTGACTTTTTATGAGGTTCATGACAATGATAAAATTAACCAATGATATTGCAGGAAACCTACATGTCCCCTAGCAACAAATCTCGCATACCGCGACACCTAGTGAGATTTCACGTGGTCAGGGACCTTTGTCTCCGTGTCAAAAGATTATTATCTTACTAAACAGATATAAAGATTATGTAATAAATGCAATAAGTCTATTAACAGACATTTAAAAGCAATTACTTGGACACTGCAAGATTTTATCTATCTAGTAAGAAATAAAGCATTTCAATTTATGACAGCGTGTAATTTTTAAAAAAATTATTAACAAAATTCGGGTTGTTACATAGATCTATACAACTACTTTTTAAACGTTTCAAAACAAATAATTTAACCGTTGTTTAACACTTGTCACTGCATGACACTATACTTTGATTTTGGGGTCACTCCATTAAAGGTCAAGGTCACAGGGGCCTGAACATTGAAAACCATTTCCGGTCAGTAACTTGAGAACCACTTGACCCAGAATGTTGGAACTTAATAGGATGATTGGTCATAAAGAGTAGATGACCCCTAACGATTTTGGGGTCACTCTGTGAAAGGTCAAGGTCACAGGGGCCCGAACATTGAAAACCATTTCCGGTCAGTAACTTGAGAACCACTTGACCCAGAATGATGAAACTTCGTAGGATGATTGGTCATGCAGAGTAGATGAACCTTAACAATTTTAGGGTCACTCTGTTAAAGGTCAAGGCCACAGGGGCCTGAACATGGAAAACCATTTCCAATCAATAACTTGAGAACCTCTCGACCCAGAATGTTGAAACTTCATAGGATGATTGTTCATGCAGAGTAAATGATCCTTATTGTTTTTGGGGTCACTTCGTTAAAGGTCAAGGTCACAGGGGCCTGAACATTGATAACCAGTTCCGATCAATAACTTGAGTACCACTTGACCCAGAATGTTGAAACTTCATAGGATGATTGAACATGCAGAGTAGATGACCCCTATTGATTTTGGGGTCAGTCTATTAAAGGTCAAGGTCACAGTGGCCTGTTCATGTAAAATCATTTTTTGGAAATAACTTTAGAACCACTTGACCTACAATGTTGAAACTTAATAGGATGATTGGACATGCAGAGTAGATGACCCCTATTTATTTTGAGGTCACTTGATCAAAGATCAAGGGCACAGGAGCCTGAACAGTGACTTGAGAACCACTAGGCCACGAGTGTTGAAATTTAGCGGGATGACTGGACATGCAAGTAGATGATCCCTATTGCAGCATACCATCAGTGTCTCTTTGACTTTCGCTCCTGACCCCTATTGACTTCTTGCCATTGTTATGATAGTTGCTCAGTGTTACAGTTCATTATTCAGTCATTGCTCATTATGATAGTTACTCAGTGTTACAGCTCATTATTCATCCATTGTTATGATAGTTGCTCAGTGTTACAATTCATTATTCAGTCATTGCTAAATATGATAGTTACTCAGTGTTACAGCTCATTATTCATCCATTGTTATGATAGTTGCTCATTGTTATAGTTTATTATTCATGCATTGTTATGATAGTTGCTCATTGTTACAGTTCATTATTCATCCATTGTTATGATAGTTGCTCAGTGTTACAGTTCATTATTCAGTCATTGCTCATTATGATAGTTACTCAGTGTTACAGCTCAGTATTCATCCATTGTTATGATAGTTGCTCATTGTTATAGTTCATTATTCATGCATTGTTATGATAGTTGCTCAGTGTTACAGTTCATTATTCAGTCATTGCTCATTATGATAGTTACTCAGTGTTACAGCTCATTATTCATCCATTGTTATGATAGTTGGTCTTTGTTACAGTTCATTATTCATGCATTGTTATGATAGTTGCTCAATGTTACAGTTCATTATTCATCCGTTGTTATGATAGTTGCTCAGTGTTACAGTTCATTATTCAGTCATTGCTCATTATGATAGTTACTCAGTGTTACAGCTCATTATTCATCCATTGTTATGATAGTTGCTCATTGTTATAGTTCATTATTCATGCATTGTTATGATAGTTGCTCAGTGTTACAGTTCATTATTCAGTCATTGCTCATTATGATAGTTACTCAGTGTTACAGCTCATTATTCATCCATTGTTATGATAGTTGGTCATTGTTGCAGTTCATTATTCATCCATTGTTATGATAGTTGGTCATTGTTACAGTTCATTATTCATGCATTGTTATGATAGTTGCTCAGTGTTACAGTTCATTATTCATGCATTGTTATGATAGTTGCTCAGTGTTACAGTTCATTATTCAGTCATTGTTATGATAGTTGCTCAGTGTTACAGTTCATTATTCATCCATTGTTATGATAGTTGCTCATTGGTACAGTTCATTATTCATGCATTGTTATGATAGTTGCTCAGTGTTACAGTTCATTATTCAGTCATTGCTCATTATGATAGTTACTCAGTGTTACAGCTCATTATTCATCCATTGTTATGATAGTTGGTCATTGTTGCAGTTCATTATTCATCCATTGTTATGATAGTTGGTCATTGTTACAGTTCATTCTTCAGTCATTGCTCATTATGATAGTTACTCAGTGTTACAGCTCATTATTCATCTATTGTTATGATAATTGCTCATTGTTTTAGTTCATTATTCATGCATTGTTATGATAGTTGCTCATTGTTATAGTTCATTATTCATGCATTGTTATGACAGTTGCTCATTGTTACAGTTCATTATTCATCCAATGTTATGATAGTTGCTCAGTGTTACAGTTCATTATTCATCCATTGTTATGATAGTTACTCAGTGTTACAGCTCATTATTCATCCATTGTTATGATAGTTGCTCATTGTTATAGTTCATTATTCATCCATTGTTATGATAGTTGCTCAGTGTTACAGTTCATTATTCATCCATTGTTATGATAGTTGCTCAGTGTTACAGTTCATTAATCATTATTCATCCATTGTTATGATAGTTGCTCATTGTTATAGTTCATTATTCATCCAATGTTATGATAGTTGCTCAGTGTTATAGTTTATTATTCATCCATTGTTATGATAGTTACTCAGTGTTACAGTTCATTATTCAGTCATTGCTCATTATGATAGTTGCTCAGTGTTACAGTTCATTATTCATCCATTGTTATGATAGTTGCTCAGTGTTACAGTTCATTATTCAGTCATTGTTATGATAGTTGCTCAGTGTTACAGTTCATTATTCATCCATTGTTATGATAGTTGCTCATTGGTACAGTTCATTATTCATGCATTGTTATGATAGTTGCTCAGTGTTACAGTTCATTATTCAGTCATTGCTCATTATGATAGTTACTCAGTGTTACAGCTCATTATTCATCCATTGTTATGATAGTTGGTCATTGTTGCAGTTCATTATTCATCCATTGTTATGATAGTTGGTCATTGTTACAGTTCATTCTTCAGTCATTGCTCATTATGATAGTTACTCAGTGTTACAGCTCATTATTCATCTATTGTTATGATAATTGCTCATTGTTTTAGTTCATTATTCATGCATTGTTATGATAGTTGCTCATTGTTATAGTTCATTATTCATGCATTGTTATGACAGTTGCTCATTGTTACAGTTCATTATTCATCCAATGTTATGATAGTTGCTCAGTGTTACAGTTCATTATTCATCCATTGTTATGATAGTTACTCAGTGTTACAGCTCATTATTCATCCATTGTTATGATAGTTGCTCATTGTTATAGTTCATTATTCATCCATTGTTATGATAGTTGCTCAGTGTTACAGTTCATTATTCATCCATTGTTATGATAGTTGCTCAGTGTTACAGTTCATTAATCATTATTCATCCATTGTTATGATAGTTGCTCATTGTTATAGTTCATTATTCATCCAATGTTATGATAGTTGCTCAGTGTTATAGTTTATTATTCATCCATTGTTATGATAGTTACTCAGTGTTACAGTTCATTATTCAGTCATTGCTCATTATGATAGTTGCTCAGTGTTACAGTTCATTATTCATCCATTGTTATGATAGTTGCTCAGTGTTATAGTTCATTATTCATCCAATGTTATGATAGTTGCTCAGTGTTATAGTTCATTATTCATCCATTGTTATGATAGTTACTCAGTGTTACAGCTCATTATTCATCCAATGTTATGATAGTTACTCAGTGTTATAGTTCATTATTCATCCATTGTTATGATAGTTGGTCATTGTTACAGTTCCTTATTCATGCATTGTTATGATAGTTGCTCATTGTTACAGTTCATTATTCATGCATTGTTATGATAGTTGCTCATTGTTACAGTTCATTATTCATGCATTGTTATGATAGTTGCTCAGTGTTAGAGTTCATTATTCATCCATTGTTATGATAGTTACTCAGTGTTACAGCTCATTATTCATCCATTGTTATGATAGTTGCTCATTGTTACAGTTCATTATTCATCCATTGTTATGATAGTTGCTCATTGTTACAGTTCATTATTCATCCATTGTTATGATAGTTGCTCAGTGTTATAGTTCATTATTCATCCATTGTTATGATAGTTGCTCAGTGTTACAGCTCATTATTATGTCTCCCCCACCCTCTGGGGGAGACACATTGTTTTTGCCCTGTCCATCCGTCCGTACGTATGTCATACTTTGTTTCCGATCAATAACTGGAGAACCATTTGACCTAGAACCTTCAAACTTCATAGGATGGCAGGGCTTATGGAGGAGACGACCCCTAATGTTTTTGGGGTCACTCCGTCAAAGGTCAAGGTCACAGGGGCCTGAACATGGAAAACCATTTCCGATCAATAACTTGAGAATCACTTGACCCAGAATGTTGAAACTTCATAGGATGATTGGTCATGCAGAGTAGATGACCCCTATTGATTTTGGGGTCACTCTGTTAAAGGTCAAGGTCACAGGGGCCTGAACATGGAAAACCATTTCTGATCAATAACTTGAGAACCACTTTACCCAGAATATTGAAACTTCATAGGATGATTGGTCCTGCAGAGTAGATGACCCCTACTGATTTTGGGGTCACCCGATTAAAGGTCAAGGTCACAGGGGCTTGACCATGGAAAACAGTTTCAAATTCATAACTTGAGAACCACTTAGCCCAGAATGTTGAAACTTTGTGGAATGATTTGACATGCCAAATAGATGATTTCTATTGCATCCAGCCACCAGTGTTGCTTAGACTTTTGCTCTTTTCCCCTATTGACTTCCTGCCTATATGACTATGCATTGGGGGAGACATGCGCTTTTTTTTACAAAAGCATCTACTAGTTTGACATTGATTTTTACCTACCTACTTTTACATTTCTCAAGCTACAGCCTCCAAATTTTGAAGCACTTGCATATTTCTGTCTACCGAAATGAACTTTGATATTGATCTAGTGACCTACTTTAACATTTCTCAAGCCACAGCTTCCAAATTTGGACCACATACACATTATATTGTACCGAAATGAAATTTGATCTTGAGCTAGTCTTGAAATTTGGAACATTCAAAAATGGCTCAGTGGATGGCACCAAGTAGGTGTCGGCCCGGTATAGAAGTACTTCCGGGTCGTTGTATCCTAGAAAGTAGCTCTTTGAAATTTTGAAGTTTCCAATTTAACGCTATCCCTACTTTGACATGTTATATTCCAAATATATTTATTGATACTGTGTACATTTTTTGTCATTTCTGATGCCTTTAACAGTTGTTTTATGTGTGTTTTTCAGGATTACATTTCTGTGCGGAAGGATTAAAAAACTACACCAGACTGTTGGCCGTGACAGATGTCAGTGGGAAATTTAAACATGGACTAGATACTTTGATGTGTAGCAAAAAAGTTCATCGTTGATGGTGGTGTTTTTCTGTGATATATTGACTGGAATAGTATTACTCTTCAGAAATAAAGAGCTGTCAATGCAGCAATTTTGTTGTGAAATTCACAATCCATGTCCAAAAGTGCTTGTTTTACTATACAGCAAAGAAGGAGAAATTGTACCGGGCCGACACCAATATGGCAAATTCAGAAAGTGGAATATCTCAGCAACCATTGGGTTTACAGTCATGAAACTTCACACACTAGTAGCTGATAACAATACTATTCAGTGGCTAAAAGGATATATCCAAGGTTTTTTAATATTATTAAAATTTTAAAAATTCAGTAGTTGAATTTTCTTTGAAATTTGGGTAATAGTTGTCTCCTCATTTTGGCATTGAAGGACATTGCTTACCGGTGTGCCGAGTGCATTTGTCGGCATTATTAATATAACAAGTTTTCTTTACACTGACAGGACATTGGTTGTATTACACAGGGGATTACATGGAGGTTGCTTCAGTGTGATAAAATAGTTGTTGTTGTTTGTTTATTATTTTATTTATTCATTTGTTTTTAGCTCACCTGTCACAAAGTGACAAGGTGAGCTTTTGTGATCGCGTGACGTCCGTCCGTGCGTCCGTAAACTTTTGCTTGTGACCACTCTAGAGGACACATTTTTATGCCCCCGAAGGGAGGCATATAGTTTTTGAACCGTCTGTCTGTCTGTCGGTCTGTCCGCAATTTTTGTGTCCGGTCCATATCTTTGTCATCGATGGATGGATTTTCAAATAACTTTGCATGAATGTGTACCACAGTAAGACGACGTGTCACACACATGACCCAGGTCCGTAGCTCAAAGGTCAAGGTCACACTTAGACGTTAAAGATCATTTTTCATGATAGTGCATTGATGGGCATGTCCAGTCCATATCTTTGTCATTCATGCATGGATTTTAAAATAACTATGCATGAATGTGTGACACAGAAAGACGATGTGTCGCGCGCAAGACCCAGCTCCGTAGGTCAAAGGTCCTAAACTCTAACATCGGCCATAACTATTCATTCAAAGTGCCATCGGGGGCATGTGTCATCCTACAGAGACAGCTC
Source organism: Mercenaria mercenaria (assembly GCF_021730395.1). Lineage (NCBI taxonomy): Eukaryota > Metazoa > Mollusca > Bivalvia > Venerida > Veneridae > Mercenaria > Mercenaria mercenaria. Next base: position 37,776,284 of record NC_069374.1, read on the forward strand.
TTGTTCATGGGATCTTTATGAATGTTGGTCAGAATGTTCACCTTGATGATATCTAGGTCAAGTTCGAAACTGGGTCACGTGCCATCAAAAACTAGTCAGTAGGTCTAAAAATAGAAAAACCTTGTGACCTCTTTAGAGGCCATAATTTTCAATGGATCTTCATGAAAATTGGTCAGAATGTTCACCTTGATGATATCTAGGTCAAGTTCGAAACTGGGTCACGTGCCATCAAAAACTAGGTCAGTAGGTCTAAAAATAGAAAAACCTTGTGACCTCTCTAGAGGCCATATATTTCACAAAATCTTCATGAAAATTGGTCAAAATGTTCACCTTGATGATATCTAGGTCAAGTTCGAAACTGGGTCATGTGCCTTCAAAAACTAGGTCAGGAGGTCTAAAAATAGAAAAACCTTGTGACCTCTCTAGAGGCCATATATTTCATAAGACCTTCATGAAAATTGGTCAGAATGTTCACCTTGATGATATCTAGGTCAAGTTCGAAACTGGGTCACGTGCGGTCAAAAACTAGATCAGTAGGTCTAAAAATAGAAAAACCTTGTGACCTTTCTAGAGGCCATATATTTCACAAGATCTTTATGAAAATTGGTCAGAATGTTCACCTTGATGATATCTAGGTCAAGTTCAAAACTGGGTCACATGCTTCAAAAACTAGGTCAGTAGGTCAAATAATAGAAAAACCTTGTGACCTCTCTAAAGGCCATATTTTTCATGAGATCTGTATGAAAGTTGGTCTGAATGTTCATCTTGATGATATCTAGGTCATGTTCGAAACTAGGTCACGTGTGGTCAAAAACTAGGTCAGTAGGTCTAAAAATAGAAAAACCTTGTGACCTCTCTAGAGGCCATATATTTCATGAAAATTTGTCAGAATGTTCACCTTGATGATATCTAAGTCAAGTTCGAAAGTGGGTCACGTGCCATCAAAAACTATGTCAGTAGGTCAAATAATAGAAAAACCTTGTGACCTCTCTAGAGGCCATATTTTCCATGGGATCTGTATGAAAGTTGGTCTGAATGTTCATCTTGATGATATCTAGGTCAAGTTCGAAAGTGGGTCACGTGCCATTAAAAACTAGGTCAGTAGGTCAAATAATAGAAAAACCTTGTGACCTCTCTAAAGGCCATATTTTTCAATGGATCTTCATGAAAGTTGGTCTGAATGTTCATCTTGATGATATCTAGGTCAAGTTCGAAACAGGGTCATGTGCGGTCAAGAACTAGGTCAGTAGGTCTAAAAATAGAAAAACCTTGTGACCTCTCTAGAGGCCATACTTGTGAATGGATCTCCATAAAAATTGGTCAGAATGTTCATCTTGATGATATCTAGATAAAGTTTGAAAGTGGGTCACGTGCCATCAAAAAATAGGTCAGTAGGTCAAATAATGAAAAAAACGTTGTGACCTCTCTAGAGGCCATATTTTTCATGGGATCTGTATGAAAGTTGGTCTGAATGTTTATCTTGATGATATCTAGGTCAAGTTTGAAACTGGGTCAACTGCGATTAAAAACTAGGTCAGTAGGTATTGAAATAGAAAAACCTTGTGACCTCTCTAGAGGCCATACCCTTAAATGGATCTTCATGAAAATTGTTCAGAATGTTCACTTTGATGATATCTAGGTCAAGTTTGAAACTGGGTCACGTGCCTTAAAACTAGGTCAATAGGTCAAATAATAGAAAAACCTTGTGACCTCTCTAGAGACGATACTTTTCGATGGATCTACATGAAAATTGGTCAGAATTTTTATCTTGTTAATATCTAGGTCAAGTTCAAAACTGGGTCACATGAGCTCAAAAACTAGGTCACTATGTCAAATAATAGAAAAAACGACGTCATACTCAAAACTGGATCATGTGGGAAGAGGTGAGCGATTCAGGACCATCATGGTCCTCTTGTTTTCAGTTTAGAACATATTCCGAGCTTTCAGATTCAGCCCGCATCAGGCCGTCGTCGGATACATTCTGCCTTGAATGGGATGCTTTTATTCTGATTTGCTTTTCAGGTTTACAACGCAGGTCTGTGTTACTAAGAAACTATTTAACTGGGTTGGCCTCGTGCAGTTTACTTAATATGTATTTGTCCTGGTACCGACTGGAAACACAATTTGATGGTATTTGTATTTCAGTTTTGCTCGATTCATTCTACTTCATTCTTTAGATAGGACTTTTCCTGTTGGGACTTTTATTCATGTTTTTCTTTATGTTGTTTCTTCATAGTATTTATGTGTTTCAATTCTTTTAAATGTGCATTTCAGATACTTTGTTGTCTGTGCTGAAAGAGGTTATCTGGTAATACTTATTTTAATATTCTTTTCACTATTTCAGCTAACCTATATGTAGAAAATTATTCAGATGCAGTGTTTTAATGACAGACTTCCTGTAAAGTTCCTGAACCAGTTGATATAGGTGTTCCTGATCACACTTAGAACTACACACACACACACACACACACACACACAGTTGTTTCTCAAGAAAGGCCGACACTGGTTCACAATCTTTCTTTTGTCATTTGCAGACGATGAATTCCATATGTCAGTAGGAATTTAGAATCGTACAACCAGTCAGCAGCTACCCATAAACCAGACCAACCTATTATATAATTAAATCGAGTGGGCAGAAGCTGTGATTCCCAGTGTAACACTACAGAATGACGGCTAGTTTTCGGTAAGCGATTTACATGTTCCACCGGTGCATTTCCCTCTAGTCCTAATGTCTTTAATCAGAACTGTAGCCGTGTCAGTAACTGCTTGACAGTCTCAGGGGTACCCTGACCTGTGTCTGGCTCCAGTTGGAGTTCATGACCTTTCGCACTTGCCTGCTCCCAAGGTGCGGATCGGCTTTGTATTTGACGTTTCAGGCATTGCTCGGCTTAGTCGAAGAAATAATTCATTTTAAGATAGGCTGTGATGTATTGATCTGAAGAAATAATTCATTTTAAGATAGGCTGTGATGTATTGATCTGGTTTACTTCCAGTAATTGTCATAAAATAAAATATTATCATATTGGTCTTTGCTTGTGGGTTCTGGTCTTTCAATCATTAAAAGTTTCATTTTTCTGCAATTGTAGTGGGTAAATTATGCATTTTTTACTAAAAATTACATATTTTTTAAGTAAATACTCATTTTGATACATCATTTTTCAAAATAAATAAGCTTAAAGTTACATAAAACATACTATAAACATTAACTAGTGATATCACAGTTGATTTCATGAAAATCTGATTGAAATTTTCAGAATGAAGGCAAATTTTGTAATGTGCCTTTTTTCTACAAAATTCCAGTTTCCGAGCCAATTTTTCCGCAAAGTACGTCTTATGTTTGAAATGTTTCTGCGATACAGAATTTTCTTTGCAGTGAGAATGTCTTGTGTAACTTTTCTAGCAAAACCCTAAGTTACAAGATTTTATGGGGAAAATTTGGCTAAATTAAAAATTTGATAAGATTTTAAGTGTCGGCCCGGTGTAGAAGTACTTCCAGGTCGTTGTATCCTAGAAAGTAGTTCTTTGAAATTTTGAAGTTTCCAATTTAACGCTATCCCTACTTTGACATGTTATATTCCAAATGTATTTATTGATACTGTGTACATTTTTTGTCATTTCTGATGTCTTTAACAGTTGTTTTGTGTGTTTTTCAGGATTACATTTCTGTGCGGAAGGATTAAAAAACTACACCAGACTGGTGGCCGTGACAGATGTCAGTGGGAAATTTAAACATGGACTAGACTGTCATTATGTTTTTGTCTATTTTCAGCTGTACTTTATTTATGTTGCAAGATTCTGAAGAGTACTCCATATTATTTTGGTTGAAGACTGTGGAACGAAGTGTCCTTTGAAATATACAGAAAGGCTTCAAATAATTGTTATCTAAAAATGACCTTATGATATTGCTCAAAATTCATAGCTTTTAATTTGAAAGTTAAATTCTGTGCATTTTCTTTATCTTATAAATATTTTCAAACCGCTATGAAAGTGATCATTATTATTATTTTTATATATATATTATGTTATATTGAATGGTTTTCCGTATGTAAGATGTTGGTAACTGATGTTTTTGGGAATACATAGTTTTTATGAAAGGTTACTTACCTAACGGCAGTTTAATTGTTATTCTATAATTATGGTTAACAATGCTTTAATCATCACAACGATGTTATGTTGAAGTCCCGTCAACGTGACATTTAGTGCCATGTATGCATCACGAAATAACCCTTTCAAATTTCATGAAATATTTTACTTAAAAACATGTTTTAAACGAAATGTCACATTGCACAAATGTTTTGATTAATTTATACATAATACTGAATTAGTTATTCGCATTTCTAAATAATTCGCAATAATTTTCGTTCGAACTGAATTCTGCCGCAAGACGTATTAACGTTTCCGGTCCTGGCGTGTTTTAACAAATACCTACTATTTGCGCCCTACTTGCGCAAAGAAACAGTTCCATCATATTTGATATAATTTTTACAATAAAAAACATTGGAATCGAAATAAATTATAGCAAAACAGTGCTTTATCACTATTTATACACTTACTGTATACCTATTTTTCAGTAAATGTTGATAATTTTTTACTTGTACAGAGCTTTTCGTCAGGAAATATGGAAAAGGTCTTTCGGATTGAAAACTCTATGCATAATAATTGTCCAATTTGGGTGAAATATTCAATGGGAAGTAAATGTCGAAAGAGGAATTTAAATTTATCTCCCCTGAAACACTGACTAAAACATAACAGACTGTCCAACAGGATTTATTTAGACTTTTTAAATTCACTGGATGTCCATTTATCTGTTAAATGTACCCAGTAACAAATACACCAAACAAAAACAAAAAACAACAAATGATAGTGATGTTTTACTTACTGAACTCCTCCTTGTGAATTCTGTTGAGAACTTGAACAGTGCCCTTAGCATGTGTTTCCTGAACTTGCAGCCTTCAAGCTGAAACTGAGAATAAATTTTTTATATAAACTAGGTTATTTTGAAAGTGTCACTGTTCATATGACAGTTTCATGCTTTATCAGTGTCAATTTAAGGTTAAATGGTAGGAATGGAGCAGTAGGCACCAAGTTGGGTTATTTTTTTAGATGTTTGTGTATATGATAAACAAACAGAAATTGCTTCGTTCATTTTTAGCTCGACTATTCGAAGAATAAGTAGAGCTAATATTCCTACTCACCACGGCGTCTGTGTCACAGCCTGGTTAAGTTTTTTGAACCAGTCCACATTTTGACAAAGTCTCGAGATAAAGCTTTGAAACTTTCAACACTTGTTTACCATCATCATATTCATCAGGGTTCCCATGGTCAGTGAAAAAAGTTTTGTTTTTTCTTTCAAGGTCAGGGAAAACACATTGGTCAGGGAAATTCGAAAATTTAGCAAAAGTCTGGGAAATTTGGAACCAGAAGTCAAATGCAAGAGAAAGTTTTGAAAAAGTGAAAAGAATGAAAAAAAGCAAAGGCAGTTTTTTTTCTTCTGGCTAAATCAAACATTTTTTAAAAAAATACAGTGTGATAAACAAAATTATTTCTAACTTTTAACAGAATTGAAGACTATGAATGGTGTGAACTGTTGCAAATTTATTTACCGTAATCATTTTACCATATAATTATTATTATACCAGATTTATATAATAATATAAGCCATAATAACTTTTCTGTTACGTTTGTATGGAAAAATTACTTAAGAAAACTTATTATCCTGTCACTTGCATTATTTTCGACCCGATATCAAGGTGCCGTATCTCTTTCTTGATATACCATCAGTTGATCATGTGACCAGTGATGTATGGGCAGTTGATCATGTGACCTTATGATCGATATTGTTGTCATAAATTTTGCAACAAAACCATCATCATTGTGTTGGAAATGTCCAAACTAAGAAAATGAGTGGTCAAATAATGAGTTTTTATTCAAAAACCAAGTTCTCTAAGTTATTGCGATTTTGCCTGTAATCACGTCATTGTATAAGTGACGTCATTAAAGCGGTTGTCGCACACTTATTTTTGTAAAATGGCAATGGCAAATATCGGAAAATGAAGTAATGACAAGATAAATAGAATAATAGGTTAGTGCCTAAGATGGAGAATGTTTATCTAAACCGGCTCCGGACATTACCAGGTTCGCCTTCGGCTCACCCAATAACCTCCTCCACCTCGCCAGATAAACTTTCTCATCTACGGCACTTAAACCTGTTATTCTCTATTTACATACCATTCTAACATGTTTACGATTTTCTTTACTCGATTACTGCTTACAGATTGTAATGTGCAAAACATTGCTATTTTGATTTATTTTATATTTAAAACAAACTAAGTCTCTGGTCAACTATTTTTATAGTAAAGACCAAAACTAGTTTTCAAGTGCAAGTGTTTATGGAAGTTCAGTGTTTAAATAAGTTTGAATAGTTATTAGTTGAATTTGTTAAAAGTAAAGGACTATTTCAATTGAATTCTTTGCAGCAGCTTAATTTTAACCTGTAATATTTTAGAATTCAGTTAACAGAGAAAGACTGAAAGGTTAAGAGATGTAGAAAAGATGCAAACAAATTGCAGACTTTCTGGAAATTAGGACTTAAATGGCATCATAGAAAAACAACTAAATATGGAAAGTTAAACAAAAAAAAATCAAAACGCATATAAAGGGTGTAAGTAAAGTTTGCTAGTGTCAGCTGGAAAAGTAAATCAGCATGATAAAAATATTAGTTCATAATTTGACAGTCTTTTGAGATAAAGCTTTGAAACATTCAACACTTGTTTACAATCACCATGTTCATTTGTAGACAAGAGTACATAACTCCATCAAGCATTTTAGCTGAATTATGGCCCATTTTGACTGAGGAATCTTGGTTAGGTTTTTTTTGTACCAGTTTATATTTTTTGTAGTGGTCGACATGGCTTTGAAACTTTTATAACTTGTTCATTATAATAGTCTCTATCAATAGGCAAGTGTACATAACTCTGGCATCTTTTTTTGAATGAATTATGGCCCTTTTTGAATTTAGAAATTGGTTCTGTTTTCGTATATGTCCATGTTTTGTCAAGACTATTTGACATAATAAATAAATTATGGCTTTTAAACACTTGTTTATCATCATGATTTCCATCTGCAGGCAAGAGTACATAACTATTTTGGCTAAATTATGGCTCTTTCTGGACTTTGAAATTTGTTCAGTTTCTCTTACAAGTCGGCGTTTGGTAAAAATTATTTGGAACTTTTCACACAAGTTTATCAACATGATTTCCATCTGTAGGCAAGAGAACATAACTGTCAGTTATTTTGACTGAATTATAATTGACCATAGGGAAAATCTGTGACCACTTTTCTGTGGTACAACATAGATGTTACTTTCAAATTTTGGGTGTATTTTAAGGTCTCTCTACCAAGTAAGGATTTTTTCTTGTGGACTTAGGAAAACAAAAGACTTACAATGATTACTAAACAACCACAAAATTAAAATTCATTTGCAAAAATACAGGAGCTAAAGTAAAGAAATTTGCTGTGATGGACATTTATTGTGACATTATGGCACTTTTGGTTTTTTTTTGTTTTAATTATTTTTTTATGCCCCCGAAGGGAGGCATATAGTTTTTGAACCGTCTGTCTGTCCGCAATTTTCGTGTCCGGTCCATATCTTTGTCATCGATGGAAAGATTTTCAAATAACTTGGCATGAATGTGTACCACAGTAAGACGACATGTCACGCGCAAGACCCAGGTCCATAGCTCAAAGGTCAAGGTCACACTTGGACATTAAAGGATAGTGCATTGATGGGCGTGTCTGGCCCATATCTTTGTCATCGATGGATGGATTTTCAAATAACTTGGCCTGAATGTGTACCACAGTAAGACGACGTGTCGTGCGCAAGACCCAGGTTCGTAGCTCAAAGGTCAAGGTCACACTTAGACATTAAAGGATAGTGCATTGATGGGCGTGTGAATCTTGTGACCTCTCTAAAGGCCATATTTTTCATGGGATCTGTATGACAATTGGGCATTTGACTCGAACTTAAAATAGTTGTTCAACATCATCACTCACATCATATGGCACAATGGTCATAACTCTTGCACCATTATTTCATGAATTATTCCCGTTTTTACTTAGAATTTCAGGTTAAAGTTTTGAAGCACTTTCACTCTAACTCAGTTATTACTAAATGGATTTGATTCAAACATAAAATACAGTTTTCCACCTCATCACCCACATCTTCACCAAACAAACAAAATGTACATCCACAATTTTGTAAAGCCAATATGTAAACAACATTACATGAGTAACATTATATTGTTATGCCCCCCTTCGAAGAAGGTGTGGTATATTGTTTTGCAAATGACGGTCGGTCGGTCGGAATGTAGACCAGTCCGTTTCCGGATGATAACTCAAGAACGCTTGGGCCTAGGATCATGAAAGTTGTTAGGTAGGTTGGTCATCAGCAGCAGATGACTCCTATTGATTTTGAGGTCAGTATGTCAAAGGTCAAGGTCACGTTGAGCAGGAACAGTAAAATGGTTTCCGGGCAGTTACTCGAGAAGTCAGAAAAATTGATAGGTTGGTCATGATCATTGATTTTGAGGTAATTAGGTCAAAGGTCAAGGTCACATATGTGACCACATGCATAGTTTAGTGCACTGAAAATAAAATGACTTTGACATTGCCCTAGTGACCTACTTTCACATTTTTGAAGGTACAAGCTTCAAATTTGGACCACATGCAAAGTTTTGTGTTCCGAAATGAAATTTGACCTTGATTTTGACCTAGTGACCTACTTTCACATTTCTCAAGCTACAGCCTAAAAATTTGGACCACATGCATAGTGTTGTGTATCAAAAAAAAAATTTTGACCTTGAAATTGACCTAGTGACCTACTTTCACATTTTTGAAGGTACAGGCTTCAAATTTGGACCACATGCATATTTTTGTGTTCTGAATTGAAATTTGACATTGATTTTTACCTACTACCTGCTTTCACATTTCTCAAGCTACAGCCTCCAAATTTTGAGGCACTTGCATATTTCTGTCTACTGAAATGTACTTTGACTGATATTGATCTAGTGACCTAGGCTACTTTAACATTTCTCAAGCCACAGCTTTGAAATTTGGAACATTCAAAAATGGCAGAGTGGATGGCACCAAGATCACTTTCTAATCTCTTGTTAGGTTAAAGGTCAAAGTCAGATTAAACGAGAATGGTAGAACTTTTGCTTACAGTGAGCATATAATTTCTGTTCCTTGTGCAATTACTAAATGCATCAAGGGGGGCATTTCGTGTTCGACGAGCTCTTGTTTACTTTTATGCCCCCGAAGGAAGGCATATTAGTTTTCAACTGTCCGTCCATTAGTTCGTTCGTTCGTTCGTTAGTCACAACGTTAACTTTTTGGATGAAGGCACTTTACTCGTGAACCACTGCACCCATGACCTTCAAACACCACATGCTGATAGTACTTATTGAGTACACCACCCCTACTGACTTTGGGGTCACCAGGTCAAGGTCACAGGGGCCAACGTTAACTTTTTGCATGAAGGCACTTTACTCGCGAACCACTTCACCCAGGACCTTCAAACTTCACATGCTGATAGTACTTATTGAGTACACTACCCCTACTGACTTTGGGGTCAAAGGTCAAGGTCACAGGGGCCAACGTTAACTTTTTGCACGAAGGCACTACTCGCGAACCACTGCGCCCAGGACCAAACTTCACACGCTGATAGTACTTATTGAGTACACCACCCCTACTGACTTTGGGGTCACCAGGTCAAAAGTCAAGGTCACAGGGGTCAACATTAACTTTTTGCGTGAAGGCACTTTACTCGCGAACCACTTCACCCAGGACCTTCAAACTTCACATGCTGATAGTACATATTGAGTACACCACCCCTACTGACTTTGGCGTCACCAGGTCAAGGTGCTGTGGGGGCATTTGTCACCATTAGTGACAGCTCTTGTTCTTTATAATATACTTGATCCGGTGCAGAATTTTATATATATATATATATATATATATATATATTTATCAAGTAATTTAGATGTGTATTTATTACATGACATCTTCGTCAGTGTTTATTTCAGTGTTGTGTTCTTATTTTTATGCACTACCATGATGCCAATAAAGTATTGTACACATATTTCGTCGTATTGTCTTTTAGCTCACCTGTCACGTAGGATCTGGGAGAGCTTCATTCCTCGTCCGTTCTCTGCATTTCTTGTAGTCACGATATAGACCACATTGGCCACAATATGCAAGAAGTTTCAATCAAACTTGCTCACAATTTGTATTGGCAAGATATCTCGGTTCCTATCTGGAACCGACCAGATCTTATTATGGGTTCCTTACTCCAAGGGCCAACATAATTATGCTGTCTTTGGCTTGTGAACAGTCGGAGACCATATATTGTGTGTGTATTTGCATTTATTTATAGTCGCCACCGGAAACTCATATGGGCGACTCCTCCAGAAGAGTATTAGTCATTTTAGGTTTTTGGAGGATAGTGCAAGATACAGAAAGATGCCCCAGTTCCAGAAGTTTCTGGTTCTTTAACGTGCCAAGTGTAAAGTACTCAATTACTGCTCTTGGACAGACTCGATAAAACCGAGTCTGTAATTTTCACTTTTTACCTTGTTCTCGGTGCTTATTAGGGGTCTATTTTTCGGATTATATTAAACATATTATATTAACATTGTTCCTCTCGGAAATCTACCAGATCACATCGTGGGTTCCGGAATGATGGCCTTTAAAAGGTCCAAAGCTTGCTATTTTGGCATTTGCAGCCATATAAAGAGACTCCGTGCACTCTTAAAATTTGCAGCCCGTTTTTTTCCCCCAAAAAAATAGTAGTTCTGTGTTGTTGGACACAAATACCATTAAAGAACGAGAGTGCCAGTCTCACAAAAACGTACGTCTTGATATTCACTTCCGCATCATAAATGTAATTATTTAAACTGTTAACTTGCACTCTATGTGCAATGTAGATGCAATTACAGGCACCCTAGCTGCGCCACCGTGTTGACTACCCGGCTTGATTCGACACATTTATACTTGCCATATGACACACAGCATCGGTTTAATAATAATTATGAATTTGCCGCTAATAAAACAAATTATTTTATATAATTAGCTTAGACAATTATTTTTGTAATAACTACTGGGCAAATGTACATCAAACTATATATATTAGTAATAACTTATGGGACAGAACTGAAACACATATTTAAGGACACTTTTGGAAAGGAATTTACATAAGCTATCAGCTTGTTTTCCAATCCATGTATTTGACATGTAAAAATTTGTTGTACATGTTATGTGTATGTTGCTTAAAAGGTCACTAATTGTAGCACGGACGATCAGACTTTTAAGGAATACACATATAACTGATTGCCGTGAACATTGCAAATTAAAGTAGACCGTAAAAGCCAGATCATTTGAGCATGAAATATTTTGATTCTTTTCTTGAATAGTAATAACTTTTACATATTAACCGAGAGCTAAGTAATATTGTATTCGGCAATATAATGGATTTCTTTCTCAATAATTTTCCGAATTTTAAAGGTCATTGAACGAGCCTTAAATTACTTCTTTTGATTATGAGAAGCATCTACCAAAGTTCTAATTATTCTATTTCACTTTTTTGTGGAGATTAAAAATAACAAATATCCAAGCTTTTACTTTCCCTAAATTCTCCACTTCCGTTGGTTCCGCCCATGAGAAGCATGTAATTGCTAGACATTGCTGCTCCAGTTGATAAAATTGCAGAAAATTGAACGTACGCTCTGACCTTACCTGTTGTTAAAAGTCAGAGTACGTTTTCACGCGCAATCTTCCGACGTGGGAATGACCTGGGCCCCTAAATTGTTGGAAGTTGTTATACAGGGCTGTTGTACCTTAAGGCTATATTGGCATACTAGGATATGTATTGGCCCGAGTTAAAGGCTTCTATGTCCCATGAATTTGATTAGGCATGACAAATAAGCTACGCCATGAGAAAACCAACATGGTGGCTTTGCGGCCAGCATGGATCCAGACCAGCCTGCACATCCGCGCAGTATTGTCAGGATCCATGATGTTCGCTTTCAACCTACTGCAATTAGAGAAACCATTAGCGAACATTCTGGAAATCCTAAAAAAAGGAAAGAAGAGAAGGAAAGGCAACATTAGGACAGCATTCAAATTATATGCGACTGCTGCTATATACGACCCCGACATAATTCATATTTATTATTACTTATCTCAAAGAAAGTAAGAATTTTACACTTGAAGAGAACTTGATTTTATCAGGTAAGCCCATAAAATTGTGAAAATAAGGGGTATATTGCATATGAAATTGCAGTGGAAAAAGTGCTCTTAAATGCTCCTAAATACCCCAGAATGCAGAGAATGAAGCAATAAATTTCAAACTTTTTCCTTGGGGGAGGGGCGGGGAGCTTGCCCCCGTACCCCTCTAGCAGGACGTCTCATTTTCTAGCCAACAAAGACTTATTGACAATCCTGTACCTTTAAAAAGCTAACACACACAACAACACATACACTCATAGTGAAGGGGTTCGGTCGGACCCCCTCTGAGAAAATTGGCTGGATCCGCGCATGGGTTTGTCATTGCCTTGTTCGGGACCATATAGATACTGTATCTTCAGCAACGCTCTTAAGGGCACATATTAATAATTTCAAAAAGTATTACATAAATATATCCATTTATTTTACTGTATCATCAAATTTTGATGTCAACAGCGTTACGTAATACAAAATTCATATTTTTTTGTGTTTGTGTACAAAACTGTTCCCCTTGTTGTGCCTCTTATAAATTATAAATGACATATGGCCGAGACATTCTTACGTCATTAATATCTCACGTCACAACTTTGTTTCGGGGAAGAGATTTAAATTTTTCTGCGGTTGCTTTCACAGACATTGTAAAAAAAAGGATGGACATGTGGCGGATTGAAAAGAACAAAAAGAAAAAACTACCACAGGTACGGGTTATCTTTGAACCATGCGTTTGGAAATGGTGTTTAACAATTCATCATTTCGAGGGCATGGTGCGATTGGTGCCTGAATTTCATCGTTAGGAAGTTTGATGACCACTAACTCATCGATGCTTGGATATAGATAATGGAGACCAAGAGTAACTTTTGAGGGATTTCAGCTTTGACAGGTGAATAGTGAGTAGATTCTATATTTAGACAGTTCATTTACACTCATTTAATACAAATTAGATTTTCACTGGAGGTATTTTTAAAATTTCATTTTCCTATCCTGGTTGCCCAACCAAGATAGATTTATTTTATCATAAGTATAAATTTGACAAACACACTTTGCCTAAGGAAATGTATAAATATTAGACATATTGTATTATATTTGTAAAATATTTGCATTAAAAATTATGTATTTAGATGGAATTCATTAGAAACGCAAGTTTGAAAAATTATTATTACCTCCCTTTGCCTATCTTGGTTGCACAACCAAGAAATATTGGAAATAAATGAATTCAGAAGCTACACACAGCTTTTAAACTTGCATTTTGGTTCAGATTGTTCGATAGTTGATATGTCTATCAAATGCAAATGTAAAACTAGACATTGTGTCGAAATAAAAAGAAATACCCAGCTTTTTATATACTTTCATATTGAAGGGGGATAATTACAAAATTTTATAAAAATAATAAAATATACATTTCAAATAGGAATCTAACTCTATGTAATCGGTTTTTTTGTTCCTTAAATAATTCTCTACCAGAATATACAAAAAGTAAAAAATGCCATTAAATGTTGTTTAAATGTGATTGACCACCTTTAAAGAATTTTTTTTCTCATTCAAAACTGCGACACTTTCACTCTCATTCACGTGTAAACAAAATGACCTTTTTGGACGCTCTCCTTAAATTTCACGTGAATATTTCCGAAACACTTCAAACTCAGAAATCAACTCCATTACCATAAAAACAGTTTCAGTACAGATCTAGTGCTCTACAGTACAGGTAAAGACTTTTGACTTCATTTATATTCAAATAATGAACACTGCTCGTGAGAAAATCATTTACCCATTCTATATTGTTTAAATACAGACTGTCAGTATTTCACTGTTTAAATATATTTGTTGTCCAATTTATTTGACCTGTCAAAAATTGACCCGGCTTTTATTATGTTCTGTTCGAGCCTATATAAGATTAACATGAAAGCGCGGAACATGTTTTGACAGGTCAATTAAATAGCACAATAGCTCTCTCTAGTGTAATGGACTTTTTTTAGGTCAACACAAACAACTGTATATAGTTTTCACCAAGTCTACTGTATCAGATATCCGAGCTTTATTATCATTCAAGCGTTTCTAATGCATTTAAAGATCCACATCTTATTTCAAAAATATTTGTAATACCAATTACTATAACCGACAGATATTATGACCAGCTCTTCTGCCTACATCTATGCTAACGGGGGTGTTTCATTCCCCCCCCCCCCCCCCCCCCCCCCAAAAAAAAAACAACAAAATAACGCGGACACTGAGGCAAAATGCAGGATCCGCCTCTGTTAAACGACTTATTTCTTTTATTCGGCATAAAGAAACATTACCACAATCTCTGCACTACTCCTTCCACACGCTACACCTATGATACATCCGTAGTCGTTGCCTTTGTCATTAACGAGCTTTTCACCTTTCTCATTAGTGAGAAATAGTTGTCCATTCACACCCTCAATACTCCAGGCCATTTTGTTTACAATAGTAGCGCAGCCGAAGATGAATGGACTCGAGCGTGTTTATTACGTCATAATTTGACGTAGTAAATCAGCTCGAGAGCTTCTTCACCGGCGCAACCTTCAAGTTGGCATCACCGGCTGTATTTATAACGAAAATTGCATCGTTTTACAAAGATAAAGCTTGTTTTACACTAACAGATCTGGTAAGGGCGTATATCATTTATAAATATATATTTAAAGGTAATATTTTCTGATGACAGTTTTGCGGATTTTCACAAATGAAAATGGCCGAGAAAAAAATGGAGGCAAATGTTACTTTGTAGGAATCGTCCTCTTCCAACAATTCTTATCCAGACACAGTGCTTTCTTTAAAGATAAAACAATGATATGAATAAAAAGAAATAAAATTCCTGTTGAACAGACTTTATTCTTATAGATGTATCGTATATATATAGTGACAATGAGCCGTACAGGAAAGCAATAATATCTAGGCTACAACAGATTGAAAATGCAAAGGTAAAAAAGAATGCATAATATTGTGGTCAAAGAGAACGGGAGTCACTTTAATACATAACAAGAGATCACACCATTGAGCCGTTTTTGAATGTTCCAAATTTCAAGACTAATATAACAAGAGGGCCATGAAGGCCCTGTATCGCTCACCTGACCAAGGAATCATCAAGGTTATTATTCTGAAAAAAATTAATGAAGACCAACTGAAAAATAGAGCCTTTATCGCATACACAAAGTTTTTCTTTCATTTGACCTAGTGACCTAGTTCTTTTTTTATCCCAGATGACCCATTTTCAAACTTGGCCTAGATTTCATAAAGGTAACCATTCTGACAAAATTTCATGAAGACCAGTAACTGTTGAAAAATACAGCCTGTATCGCATACACAAGCTAAATGTTGACAGAAGTCACGACAGACACCAAACATTGTGCAGTCAAAAACGCTCACATGAGCTAAAAATTGTGTCACAACTGTGGCCTCTTAAGTTCCCACTCTTTTCTATAGGTATGACCTACTGACCTAGGTATTGACCCTACATGACCCACATTCAAACTTTACCTACAGATCATCAAGACTTAACATTATGACCAAGTTTCATAAACTATATTGGGTCTTAAATGCGTCTCCAGAGTGGTCACAATCTTTTATCAAATAGTCATGGAGAACATACGCCCCGCCCGAGGATCGAACTCATGACCCCGCGATCCGTAGACCAACGCTCTACCTACTGAGCCATGAGTTCGATCCTCGGGCGGGGCGTATGTTCTCCATGACTATTTGATAAACGATAATGTGTCTGAAATCATTAGTCCTCCACCTCTGATTCATGTGGGGAAGTTGGCAGTTACTTGCAGAGAACAGGTTTGTACTCGGGCTAAAAGTAGGTCAAATAGTAGTAGATCAATATCAAGGTCAACGTTCATTTCGGTACACAAAACTATGCATGTGGTCCAAATTTGAAGCCTGTACATTCAAAAATGTGAAAGTAGGTCACTAGGTCAATTTCAAGGTCAAATTTTTTTTGGTACACAAACCTATGCACGTGGTCCAAATTTGAAGGCTGTAGCTTGAGAAATGTGAAAGTAGGTCACTAGGTCAAAATCAAGGTCAAATTTCATTTCGGAACACAAAACTATGCATGTGGTCCAAATTTGAAGCCTGTACCTTCAAAAATGTGAAAGTAGGTCACTAGGTCAAAAAAATTTTCGGTGCACAAAACTATGCATGTGGTCCAAATTTGAAGGCTGTAGCTACAGAAGTGTGAAAGTAGGTCACTAGGTCAAGGTCAAGGTCAACTCATGTCAAGGTTCATCTTGCCGCTCAAAACCATACATGTGGTCAAAATTTAAATTTTGTAGGTTATGGACAAGAAGATTTTAAAAGCTTTTCTCTTTATAAGTCTGTATGAACCATGTGACCCCCAGGGCGGGTCCATATTTGACCCTAGGGGAATAATTTGAACAAACTTGGTAGAGAATCACTAGATGATGCTACATTACAAATATCAAAGCCCTAGTCTTTGTGGTTTGAACAAGAAGATTTTCAAAGTTTTTCCCTATATAAGTCTATGTAAAACATGTGACCCCCGGGGCGGGGCCATATTTGACCCTAAGGAGATAATTTGAACAATCATAGTAGAAGCCCACTAGATGATGTCACGTACAAAATATCAAAGCCCTAGGCCCTGTGGTTTTGGACTAGAGGTTTTTCAAAGTTTTTCCCTATATAAGTCTATATAAACCATGTGACCCCCCCCCGGGGCGGGGCCATATTAGACCCCAGGGCATTAATTTGAATCATCTTGGTAGAGGACCACTAGATGATGCTTCATACTAAATATCAAATCCCTAGGCTCTGTGGTTTTAGACAAGATCAGAAACCGTTTTACCTGTTCCTGGCAAATATGACCTTGACCTTTGACCTAATGACCTCAAAATCAATAGGTGTCATCTGCTGATCATGACCAACCTAACTATCAATTTTCCTGACACTAGGCCCAAGCGTTCTTTAGTTACTGCCCGGAAACCATTTTACTGTTCCTGGTCAATGTGACCTTGACCTTTGACATACTGACCTCAAAATCAATAGGGGTCATCTGCTGGTCATGACCAACCTCCCTATCAAATTTTGTGACCCTAGGCCTATGCGTTCTTGAGTTATCATCCGGAAACCGTTTAACTGTTCAGGGCCACTGTGACCTTGACCTTTAAAATATTGACCTCAAAATCAATAGGGGTCATCTGCTGGTCATGACCAACACCCCTATCAACTTTCATGATCCTAGGCCCAAGCGTTCTTGAGTTATCATCCGGAAACCGTTTTACTATTCAGGGTCACTGTGACCTTGACCTTTGACATACAGACCTCAAAATCAATAGGGGTCATCTGCTGGTGATGACCAACCTCCTTATCAACTTTCATGATCCTAGGCCCAAGCGTTCTTGAGTTATCATCCGAAAACGGATTGGTCTACATTCCGACCGACCGACCGACATCTGCAAAACAATATACCCTACCTTCTTCGAAGGGGGGCATAATAAATGGCAAGTGAAGTGAAAAAATAGTAAAAAAATAAAGTTCATTAGAACTCCAAATTGGCTGTTGAACATATTTTTGTACAGTATTCAAAAGCAATCAAGTGTTACTCATATATTATATAACACAATAAAATTTTTTATAAAGCTTTCTTGTTTAATGTCCTGCCAAAAATAAGCAAATTACAAGGATACTGGGACAGATGATTAAGTTGACCACCTTGGAAATATTCGATTGCAATCGGTTATTTATAAAATTGAACACACCATCTAATAGTTTCCACTTACAACACCAACTGGTGTAAACAAAAACAAAATTGGTAAATATTCTGTATAAATAAATGATTTACATAAATTTGTATAAAAAATATTTATCCAAAATTACTGGGGAAGAGGGTGTTTTTTGCGCATGCTCACAGTCGAAACATGAAGGCCTGACATTTGTTAACTTTTGCATTACTTGATCAGGAATGACTGTTGCAGCTTTTTGGGGAAAGTTTCAATATACATGACCTAATGACCTAGTTTTTGACCGCATGTGATCCAGTTTCAAACTTGACCTAGATATTATCAAGAATTTTCTTGCAGATCCCATTAAAAAAACGGCTTCTACAGAGGTCACAAGGTTTTTCTATTATTTGACTTACTGACCTTGTTTTTGACCGCACGTGACCCAGTTTCGAAACTGACCTACATATCATCAAGATGAACATTCTGACTAATTTTCATACAGATCCTATGAAAAATATGACCTTCAAAGAGGTCACAAGGTTTTCCTATTATTTGACCTAATGACCTATTTTTGGACCGCACGTGACCCAGTTTCAAACTTGACGAGACCAAGTTTCGAACTTGACCTAGATATCATCAAGATAAACATTCTGACCATTCAGACGGACGACAGACGCAGCGCGATCACAAAAGCTCACCTTGTCACTTTGTGACAGGTGTGCTATTAAAAACTCATTATTTGACCACTCATTTTCTTAGTTCGGATATTTCCAACACAATGATGGTTTCGTTGCAAAAATTTTTATGACAACAATATCGATCATAAGGTCACATGATCAACTGACCGTATATCACTGGTCACATGATCAACTGACGGTATATCAAGAAAGATATACGGCACCCTGATATCGGGTCGAAAATACTGCAAGTGACAGGATGAATCTATTTATGTGCTAAATATACAAATATTACTATATCTTATTATTTAAATTCATGTTTCTCTCGGAATACATGTTGAAGCACCAAAAATAAGCGCTTATGAACTTGCAGTATCGTATAAAGACATTGACCTTTAACTTCCAAGTATGACCCAAAGTTTTCATTCTTGTATCCATTGACCTTCAAATATGACCTTGACCGTAGACCTGTTTTTTGTGCATAACACTCCGTCTCATAAAGGTGAACACCTGTACCAAGTTTCATCAATATCCCTCCATTGCATTAAGAAAATAAGCTCCGGACAAAGTCTGTGGATGCCGCCTGCCCACCCTTCAGGGGCGTTTCCATAATACGTCCAGTTATTCAACATCAAATCATACACAGTGTAATCCATTGACTGGCATGTTTTGTACTGTAAGCATTTACAATAAAGTACAATGTTTGATGTAATTGTCAACACTAGCTTCATAAACAAATAATGTTATGTAAATTGTTAGTCGTAGGCAGTTATACTAATTTCTCCTTTATAGTTTGCTGCTCCGAAGAATCGAAAAGCCCCATATAAATTGGCACAAAGGTTGTGTACTGTCACACTGTCCAGTACATTCGTTTCTACCCTTGGTTTCTTCATAACCACGGCATTCACTGAAAATGTAAAAAAAAGTCAATAAACAAATAATTCTGTCAATGTCTTAATGCTTTACTACAAGAAAAACTAACATATATGTTAAAATTCAAAAATACCAGAATCAGGCTGTGTGAATTTGGACAAAATTTTCCCTATAAATCTATGTTATTTATAGAAATAAACAAAGGGCCATAACCTACTAAACAAGAAGCTGCGTTCAATAAACGCTTGATGCCCCCGGTGGCATCCTTCTCAATACAAAGCAACCCAATTCCAAAATGAGGTCAAGTTCAGGGTCAAACTGAGGTCAGGTGATGTCTGAAGATGAGGAATGATCAGAGGTTACATCTGCATTAGTATCGACTCATTCTAGTAAGAGGTATTGATGCTAGACGAAACGGTCCCATTTGGTTAACCAAAAGATGGCCAATATAAATCAACTCAAGTCCAAAATGAGGTCAAGGTCAAACTGAGATCCGGTGATGTCTGAAGATGGAGGGTCACAGGTTATGTCTGCATTAGTATCAAGTCATTCTAGTAAGGGATATTGATGAGGAAACAGTCCCATTTGGTTAACCAAGAGATGGCCCATATAAAACAACCTCAATGAGGTCAAGGTCAAGGTGATGTCTAAAAAAAATGGAATGGTCACAGGTTATGTCTGCATTAGTATCAAGTCATTCTAGTAAGGGGTATTGATGCTAGACGAATCAGTCCCATTTGGTTAACCAAGACATGGCCCATATAAAGCAACCTAAGTCCAAAATGAGATCAAGGTCAAGGTCAAACTGAGGTCAGGTGATGTCAGAAGATGAGAATTGGTCACAGGTTACATCTGCATTAGTATCAAGTCATTCTAGTAAGGGGTATTGATGCTAGACGCAACGGTCCCATTTGGTTAACCTCGTACGGGCGGACAGACAGGATGATCACTATATGCCTCCCGCATCAGTAGATGCCGGGGCGGGGGCATAAAAAATGTTGAACAAGCCAGAGTTTCAGGGGAACATAACTAGGGTACCAAAAGATCATTCTGACAAAGTTTGGTCAAAATCCCCCTAGTAGTTTCTGAGGAGATGCGATAAAGAGAAAAAGTTAACAGACGGACCACTGACGCAGAGTGATTTGAATAGCCAATCATCTGATGATGGTGGGCTAAAAAAAGTACACATAGATAGGCAATAATAACTCATTTTCATGTGTTTCTTTTGCAGCCAATCTTACAAGAAATGGCAAGCGAGAGTATTGGCAGTTTTGACTGGAATATATTAGGTAAAATTATTATAACAAATTATTAACTATAATTGGTATTATTTGAGAAATATGAGTCTTGCTCAATTTATGACTACCCGCAACCGAAGCATTAAAAAAACTTGCTATTGTAATGTCTCTTAGTTCTGTTATACCTTAAAGCAACGGGATTCGGTGGCCTTTCCTTCGGCCCTCAAAAAAGTACTTGACCTATTTTTTATAAGTAAACAAATTAGCTCTTTATTTTGGAGACAAACCTAGCTTTGTTCACGTGAAATTTCAACCACTAGATATATCCATTTCCCGAGTTACCATGAAAAATATTCCAAGTGTCCGGTTGTAGGACGCTTGACAGTATGTAGTTTGTAATAAATCTTTTACAGGACAAGTCATCTTATACCCCGGGGTGTAAGATGGATTTTTCCAGCACCAGTCAAAATGACCAGAACACACCATCTGGTATACAAGAATAGTCTGCAGAATCTTGAGTACGAAATGAACATGTGAGAAATGTATTAGTTTTGTGTGCTCTTTTGGCGAATAAAATCAGGTTTTGAGTTTAGTTGCTTAGAAATCCAGGCCTGAGTGATTAATTATGACACATCTGAAAACCACTGGTTACCACACAAAATACAGAGTTTCATATAAAGTTCTAATCTTAATTATCCACCAACTCATGATATGTTAGAAATAAACAGATAAATAAATAAATTCACATGACTTGTGTTCAGGGTTTTTTCTAGCTAATTTGGGAACATAGCCTATAGATACCCCCAAAATTGGGAATTTTCTTGTGTAAATGTTCCAAAGTGGGAAATATTTAGTCCCATAGGATATAGTAAGGATGTGTTTAAGCACTTTCTCATACACTAGTTTCACATTGTACAGCCTCTTTAACATATTTTCCATTACAAAATTGTCCATAATTAGGTCAATGTTTGTGCAATTTTGATGAAATTTTTTTCAGAATGGAGATTGGGAATTTTTTCACTCTTTTTGGGGAAAAATACAAACTTTTTGGCATTGGGAATATAGCCGAATAACGGCTATAAAAACGGCCGAAAAAAACAACATAAAAAACCCCCCTGGTATTATAGCATGACTTTTTTCTTCAGATGTATATGCTGACATAGACAGCAATGAAGAAGAAATGACATCAGGTAGGTTAGACCAGATCTTCCAGTATGTAATAAATAATAAATTTATAAGTGTTAAAACGAGAATTGCAGTAGCATCATGAATTTACCAACAGTTCTGCTACAACAGACAGAAATAACACATTTTACAGCAATGAGGACTTTATATAGATCAGTTCAAAAATACAGGCTCTTTAGCATACACCAGCTAAATGTTGACAGATACATAACAGACGATGGACATAGAGCTAAAAATATGACAGCAGGTCACTAGGTCAATGTCAAAGTTTATTTGGTACACAAACCTATACATGTGGTATAAATTTATTAACAACATAATGTTTTTGAACCCACATAGGTCATCAAGACAAACATTCTGACTAATTTGTATGAGTTTTGAACTAATACTTTGGACTCTATATTATGTAGTGTCAACAAGATTTTCCTTTGATCTGTTCTACCCAGACTGAAATCAAATTGTACAAAAAAAAAGAGAAGAAAGTTGTTTAAACCATTTCTTTATTTTTTCAGAGGAAGGATCAGACTATGACACAGATTCCAATTCAGAAGGTACAACAATTATCAATTCTTGTTATATTTCTAAAAACCGAAGTGCAGTAATTAAATACGAAATGTTGAAATTCCATGAAACACACAATTTCAAGTTTAACACACTTAAAGACTTATAAAAAAAAAAAAGATTGGTCATATTCTATTACACATACCGTGTTTTGCAGTATTTTGCCATTTTGGAACAAGTTTTACTATGCCATTATCTATAAATTTTGTATAACTTATGGTATCTCCTCAAGGTAAGTAGTGACAAATTTCAAAATGATAGCAACTATTCAAAACGTTTGCAGAGAACTCATTTTTCCATTAATTTTAATAAAAGAAACATTAAACATCAAACTAGTGGTAAACAATTACAAAACACAAAATAAAAATGTGAATATAATTTTTTCTATGGTGCCTCAAGAAAACGGATTGAATGAGACAGAATTCATACTTCAACAATGAAAAAAATAAAGTTGAATGCTGTGTTTGTTATGATTTTTGCTTACTCCATTTAAAAATTAACCTTAGGGCAGACACAAAAATTACCTAAATTTCTTCCACAATATATAATCTAAGACTGAAAGCAAAATAGAAAACTTTCACCGTGTGTAAGTCAATATTTTTAAAGATGTGTAACTCTACCCAGTATGTTTAAGTAGTAAATTCACTTTGAACACCAAGAAATCACTTATAAGAGTCATATTTTCCATTTTTGTAAAAGAAATCAATAACAAGTCTTGAAAGAAGTAAAAACTTACTACAAAAAAAAACAAGAATGTCACAATATACGCCCGTCACAGCAAATTTCTTTACTCTAGCACCTGTATTTGCAAATGGAATTTTAATTTTGTGGTTGTTTAGTAATAACTAAGTGTTTTGTTTTTCTAAGTCCACAAAAAAACTCCTTACCAGGTAGAGATACCTTAAATTACACCTAAAATTGGAAAGTAACATCTATGTTGTACCACAGAAAAGTGGTCTTGGTTTTTCCCTACGGTCAATTATAAAAAAGTTACAATATAAATTATTTATAGTAACAACTAAGGGAAGTTAATCTTAAAAAAAAAAAAAAAAAAAAAAAAAAAAAAAATTGTAAGTCCTCACAAAAATCTTTACCAGGTACAGACTGGTCAAAATACACCTCAAACTTGGATGTAGCATGCATGTTGTACTACAGAAAAGTGGTCTCGATTTTTCCCTACGACTAGTAATGAAAAAGTTACAATATAAGCTATTTATAGTAACAACAAAGGGAAGTAATTCGAAAGAAGGGAACTGCGCATGACACTTCGTCTCATGATGGTGTATAATTGTGTCAAGTTACATCAAAATCCCTCCATGCATGAAGAAGAAATGCTTCGGACAAAGTCATTCTTGTATCTGACCTTTGGCCTCTAAGTGTGACCTTGACCTTAGACCTAGGGACCTGGTTCTTGCGCATGACACTACGTCTCGTGGTGGTGAACATTTGTGCCAAGTTATATCAAAATCCCTCTATGCATGAAGAAGAAATGCTCCGGACAAGGTTTTCATTCTTGTATCCTTTGACCTCTAAGTGTGACCTTGACCTTAGACCTAGAGACCTGGTTCTTGCGCATGACACTCCGCCTCATGGTGGTGAACATTTGTGCCAAGTTATATCAAAATCCCTCTATGCATGAAGAAGAAATGCTCCGGACAAAGTTTTCATTCTTGTATCCTTTGACCTCTAAGTGTGACCTTGACCTTAGACCTAGGGATCTGGTTCTTGCGCATGACACTCCTTCTCATGATGATGAACAATTGTGCCAACTTTCATCAAAATCCCTCTATGCATGAAGAAGATATGGTCCGGACAAAGTCATTCTTGAATTTGACCTTTGACCTCTAAGTGTGACCTTGACCTTAGACCTAGGGACCTGGTTCTTGCGCATGACACTCCGTCTCATGATGGTGAACAACTGTGCCAAGTTTCATCAAAATCCCTTCATGCATGTAGAAGATATGCTCCGGACAAGGTCTGTGGACGCCGCCCGCCCGCCCGCCATCCCGCCAGGGGCGTTCCCATAATACGTCCCGTTTTTCAAACGGGCGTATAAAAAGGAAAATAAGAACAAACAAGAGCTCGTCGAAAAACAAAATGCTCCCCTTGATGCATTCAGTAATTGCACAAGGAACAGAACTTATATGCTCACTGTAAACGAAAGTTCTACCATTCTGGTTAATTCTGACCTTGACCTTTAACCTATTAACCTAATAAGAGATTAGAGTGATCTTGGCGCCATCCTCTGAGCCATTTTTGAATGTTCAAAATTTCATGACTAGCTCAAGCTCAAGGTCAAATTTCTATTTCGGTACAAAACAATGAGTATGTGGTCCAAATTTGAAACCTGTGGCTTGAGAACTGTGAAAGTAGGTCACTAGATTAATTTCAAGGTCAAAGTTCATTTTGGTAGACAGAAATATGCATGTGCTTCAAATCTGGAGGCTGTAGCTTGAGAAATGTCAAAGTAGGTTATAGGGTGGGGCCATATTTGACCCCAGGGAAATCATCTGAACAATCTTGGTAGAGGACCACTAGATTGTGCAACATATCAAATATCAAAGCCCTAGGCCCTATTGTTTTGGACAAGAAAATCAGAAACTGTTTAACTGTTCCTGGCCAATGACCTTGACCTTTGACCTAATGACCTCAAAATCAATAGGGATCTTCTGCTGGTCATGGCAAATCTATCAATTTTCCTGACAACAGGCCTAAGCATTATTGAGTTATTGCCCGGAAACCATTTTACTGTTCCTGGTCACTGTGACCTTTACCTCTGACATACTGACCAATCAATAGGGGTTATCTGCTGGTCATGACCAATCTTCTTATCAACTTTTGTGATCCTAGGCCTTAGCATTTTTCAGTTATCATCTGGAAACCGTTTAACTGTTTAGGGTTACTGTGACCTTGACCTTTAACATACTGACCTTTAATCAATAAGGGTCATCTGCTGGTCATGACCAACCTCCCTATCAACTTTCTTGACCCTAGGCCTAAGGGTTCTTGATATATCATCCGGAAACCGTTTTACAATTCAGGGTCTATGTGACCTTTGACATACAGACCTCAAAATCAATAGGGCTCATCTGCTGGTAATAACCAACCTCCCTATCAACTTTCGTGATCCTAAGAGTAAGTCCAAGTGTTCTTGAGTTATCATCCAGAAACGGATTGGTCTACATAACGACCGAAATCTGCAAAAAAATATACCCCTCCTTCGAAAGGGGGCATAAAAATTTGGTACCAGTAGGGCTAGAACCTACGCCCCCCTAAGAATTGCAGTAAAAGTGGATTTATAGTAGGAATTGAATACTCTTCAAAAAGGAGGTTCTCTATTAGTGATCTAATGCCTCAAGTTTATCTGGTCTTTGAATTGTAAAAAAAATAAAAATTGTTAATTTAATACTACCTGAAAATATTTGAATTTGAGGTCTAGAAAACACTGTCAGACAATGCACACAATTCTTTCTCATTTCAGAATCAGAAACAGACAGCAATGTGGACCAGAATGAGAAACCACAAACAAAAGGTAAAATGTAACGCCATAAATCATGGTCGTATTTTGCTCAATTTTTTCAACTATTATTATACAAGGTTTGACTATTAGTCTTCACTTTGACATGATAAGTAGACTTGGTTTCAAACATATTGCTTCCACCATTTTCATAGTAATGTGCACCAAAAAAACAAGAGGGCCAATATGGCCCTATATCGCTCACCTGTTATCATATCATTTCACTTAAGGACAATAAGATCAAACTAAAGTTTCATCATGATAGCTCATTCCTAAGTTAAGTTATTGACCGGAAACCCTTTTTCTATTTTAAGTAACAGTGACCTTGACCTTGACCCCAGAAACCCCAAAATCAATCCCAGCCTTTGTCTTGATATAAGCTACATACATACCAAGTTTTATTCAAATATCTTTACCGAAACAAAAGTTATTGACCGGAAACACCAGTTTGACGCCGCCGCCGCCCGCCCGACATCTACCCCAATCTGATAACTGGTAAAAAAAAAGGGGTCTGGGTCTTGCTCATGATAGTCATCTCACTATGGTGAACATTTATTCAAAGTAATTTCAAAATCCCTTAATGAATGTCGGAGTTATGAATCAGACACGAAAACATACCCTGTTAACCTTTGACTTGTGTGATCTTGACCTTGGAGACAGGGGTCTGGGTCTTGCGCATGGCATGTCATCTCATTATGGTATACATTTTTGCCACGTTCTTTCAAAATCCCTTCATGAATGGCCAAATTAAGAACCGGACACAAAACCATGATAACCTTTGACCTCCTAGTGTAAACTTGAACTTGGAGCTAGGGGTTTGGGTCTTGCGCATGGCACTTCGTCTCTTATGGTGAACATATTAGACAAGTTATTTCAAAATCACTTTATGGATGGAAGAGTTACAGCCGGGAAAAGAACTGACTGGATGCACAAATGGACAGACAGACAGTGCGATTTTAATACGCATACCTTTTGGGGGGGGGGGATAAAAAGTTACACATATGAACTTTAACCTTAAGAATATATTTCCAGGGAAAAGAGGACGCCCCATTGGATACAGAAAGAGAAAAGAGGATGATTTCGTGAAAAGGCAAAAAAGAGGTAAGACATAAAAGGGTGGTTTTCAAAATAATGAAGCAAATTTACTTTTTCTTAACAAATAAAATGGTAAAATCTAATACTGACTAAATCTTTCTCTTGTGAATTTGTAATATGAAAAACAATAAATCACTTCTATAACATATTTATTTCATTTGTAGTTCACTACCATTTTAATATTCAGCCTTCTACTTTCTGCCTTGAATCGGCCATTTACTTTGGCTTCACCCTCCCTATTGAATCCTATATAATGACCTCAGAATCTATAACTATCTGGGGTTCTATTCCATATAATGACCTCAGAATCTATAACTATCTGGGGTTCTATTCCTTAAGACCTCATTAAATTTCATTAACATTCCAGACCAGAGACAGTTAATGCCGACAATGAAGATCAGAGTGTGGATGTGCTGTGCTCAACTCTGTACCACATTGTTGTCAGGTGATATCATCAACAGTGCAAGAGAGCGGTTTCAAAACCTTAGGATAATCCAGCGAGGGCAGTACATTCTTGACTGGATCAAGGCACATACCGCGTAACAACATTATACATTTTTCCCAATGTAAGAGATGAAAATTTTTTAATTTGGCTAATTTAAGTCAACATGAAATTTCATTTGAATTCAGGAACATTATATTTGCTATCACATGACAAAAGGGCATACAAGAGTTGTCTGATGACAGCACGCTCGACTATTCGAAAAATTGATTGAAGAATGGGGTGAAAATATTACCAAAGATATTCAGACAAAAGAAATAAATAGATTAGACAAACAATGTTCCTGTATTTCTTTGATTTCCATAAGTCTGAAACTCTAAATGGCAATGTATGAACCAATTTCCAGAAAAGGCCATAATTATATTTATTATATACTCATCAGGTATGACAAAGACACTGGAAAAATGACAACAGCTTTTCTTGTTGGTAACATAAATGTCTGTAAGAAAGCATTTCTGGTGATATTGGGTTTTCCGGCAAGCACATACTACGAAATCCGAAGGAAGTACATGGGTAAGGAAATTTAACAGTGATCTTATTACATGCATTTCTGTAAATGCAGTTTCTTGCTTCACTATTATCTAGTAATAATGAGTTTTCTTGAACTTCATAGCAAATTTTCAAAATTCAGTCATTTTTAACCTGGGTATTTTTAATTCATCAACATAAACTGTATCTATAAAGCATTCTAACATGGCTTGAAATGATTTCCAGTTAAAGAAAGAAACAAGAGGACCATGATGGTCCTGAATCGCTCACCTCTTCCCACATGACCCAGTTTTGAGTATGATGTCGTTTTTTCTATTATTTGACATAGTGACCTAGTTTTTGAGCTCATGTGACCCAGTTTTGAACTTGACCTAGATATTATCAAGATAAAAATTCTGACCAATTTTCATGAAGATCCATTGAAAAATATGGTCTCTAGAGAGGTCACAAGGTTTTTCTATAATTTGACCTTTTGACCTAGTTTTCAAAGGTACGTGACCCTGTTTTGAACTTGACCTAGATATCATCAAGGTGAACATTCTCACTAATTTTCATGAAGATCTCATGAAAAATATGGCCTCTAGAGAGGTCACAAGGTTTTTCTATTTTTATCCTACTGGCCTAGTTTTTGACCGCACATGACCCAGTTTCGGAACTGACCTAGATATCATCAAGGTGAACATTCAGATCAATTTTCAGGAAGATCCATTGAAAAATATGGCCTCTAGAGAGGTCAAAAGATTTTTCTAATTTTAGACCTACTGACCTAGTTTTTGACCACAGTTGACCCAGTTTCAAACTTGACCTTGATATCATCAAGATGAACATTCAGACCAACTTTCGTACAGATCCCATGAAAAGTATGGCCTCTAGAGAGGTCACAAGGTTTTTTTTATTATTTGTCCTACTAACCTAGTTTTTTACGGCACGTGACCCAGTTTCAAACTTGACCTAGACATCATCAAGGTGAACATTCTGACCAATTTTCATGAATCTCCATTCAAGGGTATGGCCTCTAGAGAGGTCACAAGGTTTTTCTATTTCAATACCTACTGACCTAGTTTTTGATCGCAGTTGAACCCAGTTTCAAACTTGACCTAATATCTATCAAGATAAACATTCAGACCAACTTTCATACAGATCCCATGAAAAATATGGCCTCTAAGAGGGAGAACGTTTTTCATTATTTGACCTACTGACCACTTTTTGATGCACGTGACCCACTTTTGAACTTGACCCAGATATCATCAAGATTTAACATTCTGACCAATTTGTTTTGGAATCCATTCACAAGTATGGCCTCTAGAGAGGTCACAAGGTTTTTCTATTTTTAGACCTACTGACCCAGTTTTTGACCGACATGACCCCGTTCGAACTTGACCTAGATATCATCAAGATGAACATTCAGACCAACTTTCATACAGATCCCATGAAAAATATGGCCATTAGAGAGGTCACAAGGTTTTTTTTTTATTATTTGACCTACTGACCTATTTTGGATGGCACTGACCCCTTTCGAACTTTTACCTAAAAATCATCAAGTAAACATTCAGACCAACCCTTTTATACAGATCCCATGAAAATATGGGCCCCGAGAGATGTCACAAGGTTTTTCATTATTTGACCTACTGACCTTGTTTTTGAGGGCACGTGACCCACTTTCGAACTTGACCTAGATATCATCAAGGTGAACATTCTGACCAATTGTCATGAAGATCTCATGAAATATATGGCCTCTAGAGAGGTCACAAGGTTTTTCTATTTTTAGACTTACTGACCTAGTTTTTGACCGCACGTGACCCAGTTTCGAACTTGACCTAGATATCATCAAGATGAACATTCAGACCAACTTTCATACAGATCCCATGAAAAATATGCCTTTAAAAGGTCACAAGTTTTCTATTATTTGACCTACTGACCTAGTTTTTGATGGCACGTGACCCAGTTTCGAACTTGACCTAGATATCATCAAGATGAACGTTCTGACCAATTTTCATGAAGATCCTTGAAATATATGGCCTCTAGAGAGGGCAACCCAAAGGGTTTTTTTTTATTTTTAGACCTACTGACCTAGTTTTTGATGGCACGTGACCCATTTCGAACTTGACCTAGATTTTCATCAAGGTGAACATTCTGACCAATTTTCATGAAGATCTTTTGAAATATATGGCCTCTAGAGAGGGCCACAAGGTTTTTCTATTTTAGACCTACTGACCTAGTTTTTGATGGCACGTGACCCAGTTTCGAACTTGACCTAGATATCATCAAGATGAACATTCTGACCAACTTTCATAAAGATCCCACAAAAAATGTGACCTCTAGTGTGGTCACAAGCAAAAGTTTACGGACGGACGGACGGACGCTGCGTGATCACAAAAGCTCACCTTGTCACTATGTGACAGGTGACCTAAAAATCAAACTCTGTACATTTATTTATTTATAAAAATATAATTCTGATGCTTCAGTATTTAACCACTAGGGCTAAAGTCCTCGCAGTTCAATTCCTACGCATCTGAACTCTGTAGTGAATTAGAAGATAAACCAATCAAAGGCCTATAAGAACTTAATGAAAACTTGTGCTGTTTAAATATGGTATTTTCATCTAGTATTTCTATAAATAATTGTTACTGGGTCCAATTATAGAAGGATGTGTTACAATTACTGGACCTGGCAGGCTTCATGGATCAAAAGGAACAGCGTCAATTTACGCCATAAGCTGGCTGAACTCCTTTGCAGAAAAGAATGCTGATAAAATGCCAGACTCCACACGGTACAACAACTTATTTCCATAAACTGCTTTCTATATTAAATTGATTCAAAATTTTCCTTCCGGTGCCAGTTTAAGTAACTGCTGTAGGGCTCCATTTATTTATTTAGGTTTTATGGAACACCAACACAGTATAGTTTATATGGCACCAAACAGGAATAAAAATTTTCGTTCCCCATCTCATTTACATCGCAATAAAAACAGCACATTTAGTTGGTTGTTGTCTTAGTTTATTATCACAAGACATCAACTCAACCTTAAGTAATATGCCAGCATTTTCATCAAAATTCTTACCCACCCAGCCAGTATCGTTCCAAATTCCATCCCTATTCGTTATGCTATACAGTTCCTAGACCAATATTTCTATTAAATCCATGATGATACTTACTTTTGCAGCTTGACTTTCCAAGAACTTTCGGATAATCCCCAGGTGTTTATGTTTTTCAGGTTTTTTTTTTTATTCTGACCATGAGCTTTTGTAAACAAAGCAAGCTAATGAACTGACGGCATTTACCAAAAAGTTTTAAATATGCTTACTTAACTATCAACTGTCTGTTGGCCACGGATTGTGCATTTATTAACAAAATATTTTAAATGTAGTTTTTGTTTACAAAAACAAAATGGTGTTGTGTTGATTTCATGGACCTAAGCACCAATATTCGTTATCAATGTGCCTGAGTGCACATGGTGATTTAGCGCATGCATTATATAAACCAAAGTAGCTAAATAAATCCTATTATGATCACGAAGTATTGGTTTTATTTGAACATGTTAGCATGTAAGAAACAGAAAATTCATTGATCTTCAACAAATAGCATAAAATAAAAAGAAAATTTGTTTGTTTGCAGTGTGAAAATATTGAACTGTCTCCCTTACTGGTGAAGATATATTTCGATATCACACTGCAATCAAACAAATATCCTCTTTGCCAGTTTGTTTCTCCTGGTGTAAACTTTGATGGTAAATAAGTACTTTATGTTTCAAATCAAAAACTGTGATAGTAACAGAGATATTTGACTTTATCAGAAATTTTAACAAAATATTCTAAGTTAAAAAGGGGCATAATTCTGTCAAGATTCAAATCAGAGTTATGGGGATTGTTTCTTCTGGTGTAGACTTTGATATCAAATACCTGTTTAGAGTTTCAATTTGATACCTTTGACAGTAACAACGACATTTGACTGTATCGAAAACTTTAACCAAAGCCGGCGCCAGGGTGAGTGCAGTAGCTCTAAATTTTCTTCGAAACGTCAAGTTAAAAACCAAAAAACTTTATATACACTTTGCAGATTGCACTTGCCATGCTGCCTCACGAAAACAACAATATACGAAATGTATTGTGATGATGCAAAAGCTCAACTCCAGACCTGTGTCAGCTTTCAACATATGTTAAAGATTTGGAGAAATGAACTGCAACATATCAAAATCCCAAAGGTTAGTTAACGCAAATGTAGCCTGAATAAGTTTAAGTAAACCTAATTACTAACAAGAGGGTCATGATGACCATGTATCGCTCATCTGAGTAATATGTTCCACGTTTCAAATGATGCTGAAATAACTTCTAATGCTTCTAGCTAATCCTAATACTACAATGAGCCTGATCCAAGGAAAAGAACAGGTTACAAAAACATACTTACAACATTAACTTTCATACAAACTGCTCCTAATAAGAATTCTGTTCATCCCATTAATCAGTACCACTGGTAACCTTAAAACAAGATAGCAGACAATAACAGATACACGGAATACATTACTCTAACAAAAGGTACATGATGGTACCATATCACTCACATTATTTTAGTTGCTTGCTTCAAGAAATTTCTTTGCTTAAGCTTCACTAACAAAAGATAGATGAGTAGGTCATGGTACAGATTATTCAAGATAACTACTGAAATCTGCTTAAAAATTTAAGCTGATGGTCAAAATCTCTTTGCTGTAGCTTCAAAAACGAAATAATAGGTCAGTAGGTCATGACAATTCAATATGAATACCGAGATCTGTATCACACATTCTAATATGCTTCTATAGGTTAAAACACTCAGACACTAGAATGACATCACATTAACGTGTGGTGACTTCAATGTTTTTGTTGCTACAAAAAAAAAGGAGCACTACAGAATTCCTTCTCAATTTAGGGGGGTATATATTTCTTGTTTTTCAGTTGACAATTATTAGAACAAAACTTGTAATAGCATAGCTTTCTCTTATCAGAAGACACGATTCACAGTATGCGACACGTGCTGCAAAATCAAAGAAGCAAGGTCAAAATGTACAGACAAAGAATCCCGTGCAAAATGTGACGAGAGACGAGATGAACATCTTAAACAACAAAAGTAATTTTAAACTTTGTTCAGGGTATTGAAATAATGCATCCAGCGTTTTTTTAACACCAATTTGGGAATGGAGCCAAGGCAATAACAATTGGGAAAATTCCGTTGGAAAATGCCTAAATTTGGAATTGTTGAGTGGTACCTTCTATTAAAAATTTAAAATTCAAACAAGAGGGTCATGATGACCGTAGAGCCCTCACCTGAGTAATATGAGCTACGTTTCAAATGTCCAACTGATGATTTTTAGAATTCTTTTTTTTTTGAAGATTTTCCAATGTACAATCAAGTAACCCCTGGGTCGGGGCCAATTTTAACCCACGAATCAGGATTTGAACAAAATTTGTACAAGTCTACTAGGCAATATTAACTATCAAATATCTAAGATCTAGGCCTTCTGGTTTCTGTTTAGCAAATTTATGAAGCCTCATTACCGCCCAATGCGCAGGTGCCCTCGGGACGGATATTTCTATCCAATTCGTAAACACATGACAGATATTATTTATTGTTCTCTAATGGTGCATACAAACATGGGAATTCAATTTCTGTATTCAATGCAAACTGTAAGTTTATAAAAAATGCTTTATATCAAACCTTCAACTGCAGTGCACATTACTATTTGCAGTGCAGAAAGACAGAAGTACTACAAACACATTTCTAAAGCAAAACAACAGCCAAAAAAGTACCTGAGCATAATCATGGACGCCATGGACCAGGACAAAACAGCACTGCCAAGACTAGCAACGACTCCAAAAACACTTGGTAATTTGTGGAGGGTTAAAGTTGGCCTTATGGCAGCATTGGTCCATGGCGTCGGCATTTATGGTTTCTTCGATGCTTACCAGTGGGGGCACGGTTCATCCTATACTATCTCGGCCCTGGTCCATGTGCTGCTGATGCTAGACTCCCTTCCAGATGTTCTGTATCTCCAACTGGACAACTGTCCTGGACAAAACAAAAACAGGTATACCTTATTCAAAAATGAGTTAAAGTTTTCTTGCATAATAAATAAAGATTTCCTGTATTTTTACATTATTAATACAAGTGCCAAACAAGAGCTGTCTGATGACAGCGCGCTCGACTATTCGAAGAATTGATTGAAGTAGGGGACTAATAATGGAATCTGACCAGTTCAAACAAGAGGACCATGATGGTCCTGAATCGCTCACCTATCCCCACAAGACCCAGTGTTGAACTGAGTATGACGTCGTTATTTCTATTATTTGACATAGTGACCTAGTTTTTGAGCACATGTGACCTAGATATCATCAAGATAAAAAATTCTGACCAATTTTCATGAAGATCCATTGAAAAATATGGCCTCTAGAGAGGTCACAAGGTTTTTCTATTATTTGACCTAATGACCTAGTTTTTGAAGGCACGTGACCCACTTTTAAACTTGACCTAGATATCATCAAGGTGAACATTCTCACCAATTTTCAAGAAGATCTCATGAAAAATATGGCCTCTAGAGAGGTCACAAGGTTTTTCTATTTTTCGACCTACTGACCTAGTTTTTGACCGCACATGACCCAGTTACGAACCTGACCTAGATATCATCAAGCTGAATATTCTCACCAGTTTTCATGAAGATCCATTGAGAAATATGGCCTCTAGAGAGGTCACAAGGTTTTTCTATTTTTAGACCTACTGACCTAGTTTTTGACCCCACGTGACCCAGTTTCGAACCTGACCTAGATATCATCAAGGTGAACATTCTGACCAATATTCATGAAGATCTCATGAAAAATATGGCCTCTAGAGACGTCACAAGGTTTTTCTATTTTTAGATCTACTGACCTAGTTTTTAACCCCACGTGACCCAGTTTCGAACTTGATCTAGATATCATCAAGGTAAACATTCTGACCAATTTTCCTGAAGATCCATTGAAAAATATGGCCTCTAGAGAGGTCACAAGGTTTTTCTATTTTTAGACCTACTGACCTAGTTTTTGACCGCATGTGACCCAGTTTCGAACTTGACCTAGATATCATCAAGGTGAACATTCTGACCAATTTTCATGAAGATCTCATTGAAAAATATGGCCTCTAGAGAGGTCACAAGGTTTTTCTATTTTTAGACCTACTGACCTAGTTTTTGATCCAACATGACTCAGTATTGAACTTGACCTAGATATCATTAAGGTGAACATTCTGACCAACATTCATGAAGATCTCATGAAAAATATGGCCTCTAGAGAGGTCACAAGGTTTTTCTATTTTAGATCTACTGACCTAGTTTTTACCCCCACGTGACCCAGTTTCGAACTTGACCTAGATATCATCAAGGTGAACATTCTGACCAATTTTCATTAAGATCCATTGAGAAATATGGCCTCTAGAGAGGTCAAAAGGTTTTTCTATTTTTAGACCTAATGACCTAGTTTTTGACCCCACCTGACCCAGTTTCGAACTTGACCTAGATATCATCAAGGTGAACATTCTAAACAATATTCATGAAGATCTCATGAAAAATATGGCCTCTAGAGAGGTCACAAGGTTTTTCTATTTTTAGACCTACTGACCTAGTTTTTGACCCCACGTGACCCAGTTTCGAACTTGACCTAGATATCATCAAGGTGAACATTCTGACCAATTTTCATGAAGATCTTGTGAAATATATGGCCTCTAGAGAGGTCACAAGGTTTTTCTATTTTTAGACCTACTGACCTAGTTTTTGATGGCACGTGACCCAGTTTCGAACTTGACCTAGATATCATCAAGGTGAACATTCTGACCAACTTTCATAAAGATCCCATGAAAAATGTGACCTCTAGAGTGGTCACAAGCAAAAGTTTACGGACGCACGGACGGACGACGGACGCCGCGCGATCACAAAAGCTCACCTTGTCACTTTGTGACAGGTGAGCTAAAAAGGAACCGAGATCTTATGGTGATGCAAGTTGTGTGCAAGTTTGGTTATAATAAAATCATAAATGAAACCACTATCGTGCAGACAGGAAATTGCTGCACATGCACACACACAAATTGTGACCCTTTAAGGGGCAATAACTCTAGAACCCATGATGGGATCTGGCCAGTTTTCGAAAGGAACCGAGATATGTCAATACAAGTTTTGTACCAGTTAAAAATAAAAACAAGAGGACCATGATGGTCCTGAATCGCTCACCTCTTCCCACATGACCCAGTTTTGAGTATGACGTCGTTTTTTCTATTATTTGACATAGTGACCTAGTTTTTGAGCTCATGTGACCCAGTTTTGAACTTGACCTAGATATCATCAAGATAAAAATTCTGACCAATTTTCATGAAGATCCATTGAAAAATATGGTCTCTAGAGAGGTCACAAGGTTTTTCTATTATTTGACCTATTGACCTAGTTTTTTAAGGCACGTGACCCAGTTTCAAACTTGACCTAGATATCATCAAGGTGAACGTTCTGACCAATTTCCATGAAGATCTTGTGAAATATATGGCCTCTAGAAAGGTCATAAGGTTTTTCTATTTTTAGACCTACTGACCTAGTTTTTGACCGCACGTGACCCAGTTTCGAACTTGATCTAGATATCATCAAGATGAACATTCAGACCAACTTTCATACAGATCCCATGAAAAATATGACCTTTAGAGGTTCACAAGGTTTTTCTATTATTTGACCTACTGACCTAGTTTTTGAAGGCACGTGACCCAGTTTTGAACTTGACCTAGATATTATCAAGGTGAACATTCTGACCAATTTTCATGAAGATATCATGAAATATATGGCCTCTAGAGAGGTCACAAGGTTTTCCTATTTTTAGATCTACTGACCTAGTTTTTGAGCGCACGTGACCCAGTTTCGAACTTGACCTAGATATCATCAAGATGAACATTCAGACCAACTTTCATACAGATCCCATGAAAAATATGGCCTTTAGAGAGGTCACAAGGGTTTTCTATTATTTGATCTACTGACCTAGTTTTTGATGGCACGTGACCCAGTTTCAAAATTGACCTAGATATCATCAAGGTGAACGTTCTGACCAATTTTCATGAAGATCTTGTGAAATATATGGCCTTTAGAAAGGTCACAAGGTTTTTCTATTTTTAGACCTACTGACCTAGTTTTTGACCGCACGTGACCCAGTTTCGAACTTGACCTAGATATCATCAAGATGAATATTCAGACCAACTTTCATACAGATCCCATGAAAAATATGGCCTTTAGAGAGGTCACAAGGTTTTTCTATTATTTGACCTAATGACCTAGTTTTTGACGGCACGTGACCCAGTTTCGAACTTGACCTAGATATCATCAAGGTGAACGTTCTGACCAACTTTCATGAAGATCTTGTGAAATATATGGCCTCTAGAGAGGTCACAAGGTTTTTCTATTTTTAGACCTACTGACCTAGTTTTTGAAGGCACGTGACCCAGTTTCGAACTTGACCTAGATATCATCAAGGTAAACATTCTGACCAATTTTCATGAAGATCCATTGAAAATTATGGCCTCTAGAGAGGTCACAAGGTTTTTCTATTTTTAGACCTACTGACCTAGTTTTTGATGGCAGGTGACCCAGTTTCGAGCTTGACCTAGAATTTACCAAGATGAACATTCTGACCCATTTTCATAAAGATCCCATGAAAAATTTGACCTCTAGAGATGTCACAAGGAAAAGTTAATGGACGCACGTACGCACGGACGACGGACACCGCGCGATCACAAAAGCTCACCTTGTCACTTTGTGACAGGTGAGCTAAAAATGATCAAAATTGCTTGCAAAATGTGGTCTCATCCTGTTCACAAGAACTTGTAGCGGAACGTACGAAGGGCTACAAAAATAAAATAGCTCACCCTGTCACAATTTAGTGGATAATTCGGGGTTTTTCCTGGAATTCGAAATGGCCCTTGGCCGATTTTCACCTCTACGGCTCCTAAACTCTGTCCAAATATTTTTAACCGTCTAATCCATTTCAACTACTTAAAAAAACCTAGTGTAATAAATTCTCATGTTGGGAAGTCATCAAACAACCATGTATAATTTTTCCATTACAAATTGGTTATATTGGACCATTTCACAATTACAATATTTCACAATTTTTCATATCGATGAAATAAAACCAATATAGATTATCGAGCTCTGCATGTATTTAGTTATTTGGCATGACGTGTTATAAAATTTCTAACTAACAACTTCAGCCTTCCATTTGATCTATATGGAAAGATGAATGGGGTATGTTGTAATAACTGAATTTACGATTCAATAAAAATCTCCTTTTTCAGATTTGACTGTATTTTGGGCATACCTTCCATATGAATAGCTGATGCGTATTCTCAAGAAGGTAAAACTTTCGTTCCCTCATGGTAGGATTTCTCACACCTACACGAGGACATAGACCAATATAACAGCAGTGTGCGTATACTACAACACATCCAGAACTTCATAGGCAGTAACACTACTCCATTCAGTACTGAAAAATTTAATTTAATGAACAACACTTCAATTGAAACTGTTACAGCCTTTACTTTTTATATGGAATTTTTTACTGACATAATGGGAATAAAATAGCTGTTCTCAGTGAGGTTAACTATTTAGCCAAATTGAACAATCTTTTTATTAACCTTTAGGCCTGCTAACTCTTCTTCCCATAATGGAACTGGTAGATCATTCAATTATGCACATTCACCTTTTATCATTTGAAGAGGTTGTTTACTAAAAATTTTTACGACTGGATAGCAAAAAGTGTAGACCATGACTCAGACTGCATCATAATGTGCAGGCTAATCTTGGTCGCACTAGTCGCAAAGCAAATCTTACTGGTGCCAGTAGGCTAAAGGTTAATGTCAAACTATATTAGGCTCCAGACTAGTGGGTCCCTGACAGAAGCAGCAAGTTAAAAAACATAAAAAATAACAATACCAATGAGTCACTGCCTTGCTGTGGTTGTGTGCTGTCGCTCATCTGAATTTTTTTTTTTGTATTATATAAAAATGATTTGTCCTACTCTCCCTGCAACCTTGGGTCCAATACTATTTAATTATTTTTTTTTTTTTTCAATATTTTGAAAAGTTTATTAAGTAATTAAGAACAAGAATCATTTACTTCTTACTTATTGTAATTACAATTAATTAAAATCCAAACAACTAGCTCAAAAATAATGATTTCAATCTCTATATTCTACATTACAGTACTAACTGTCACTAACCATGCAAATAAATCTATTGGCTATAGTACAGATAGTTGTCATACTGTGGGTATAAATTTCACACTAATACTTGGTCAACTAAAAGAGCACAATATTAATATAAACTGGATAATTTATGAACCTGAAACTGTTGACTGGACAAACTGATGAATATTAAGTCAACCAAGAGTCATTACAATAACTACAGACAGTAACTTTGAAAGACATTAATGTTTCTGAAATGCAATAATGACTTAATAAACAAGCTACTGATTTATAAATCTGAATAGTGTCACTGACAGAGTTGTAAACTTTGAAGTGTATCATATTGTTTCGAAAATACATAATGACTTATAAAGTACATCTTACAATACGTATTTGATAGTACAACCATAATTCTAATTTGTGAATATAATTATGGCCAAGATCATAATATAGTTCTATCTGTTTCCGTGATGTAACACGTTGTCCACCATTTATGATGAAAAACTGTTTGCAAGTTTTTAAAGCAATAGCTTTGACATAGTTTTATGAGAACAGTAGCGGTCACTTTAACATAATACTTAACCAAGAAAACTGAGATTTACTAAGTTCAAAAGGAGTGCATATAAGTCATGCAATAAGCAGGTCTGGAGTTATGTTTCTTGCTATAATCAGGAACAGGCTTATGATGGGAACAAGTGTTGCAAAGTTTCAAAGCTAATAGCTTTGATGAGATAAAGTTTTGGACCTAAAACATAAAACTAACCAATAAGTCTGACAATACTTTTCTAAGTTTCCAAAAGGGGCAATTAATTATTTGCAGAAAACAGGATGGAGTTATGTTTTTTTGCTGTACAGATCCTCAGCTTATTGATGGTAACAAGTGTTGCAAGTTTAAAAGTAATACTTCTTATGATTAGTTTATGAGAAGGCGGTCTGAACTAAACATAAAACTTAATACCAGCAACTCATTTACCACCGTCAGATTAAGGAAGACAGTTAACTTTTTTCTCTTTCCAAAAAATCATGATCTAAAAAAGTGAGGCCATAATGGCTTAGATTTTGTAGATTTATCAGTATAGTAGAAGGTCACAGATGGAAAGTTTATAGTTTAAGACTACAGAAGGTTTACAGACAGTAAACAGAACAAGCGCATGTCCTTCTAAACAAGAGAGTGATGGAAGACAACTATTTGAAAATATGGGATAATAAAGTGCTCTTGACCAGTAATTGTAAGGTACTGATATAACTAATAATATGAAATTCCTGTTTTCCCAAACTTTTCAAGGCCATGTCATTGTCAAAACCGAACCAAACCGACTTAATTGATACAGGATGGAGATCTTAATGGTTTTCAATGTGATATATTATCAGCAATGAACAAAATTTATTACATTGCAGAACTGTCCAGTATGGTTATCAAGAGCAAGACGTCCTCATCAATATCATCACTGATAACATTATGAATCATGTTCCAGAAAATCCAACATTTACGGTAAATTTCCTCGGACAGTTCTTACCAAAAAAAAAGTCTTATTACAGTAGGTTTCTGTACTAATTTCATTTTACATGTTGAAAGAGTTAAAGAGAAAACGTATAGGCAAAACGGTTACATGTTTTCGGATCAATTCTAACTTTGCGTCCTGTGTAGTCAAATCAGCCAGCCTAATCCATGCAGTCTGATCTCAGATCGGCACCTTCTGACAACCATTAAGTACCGTTTTAGTAAGCCAACTAGTCTCTCAAAACAGTTTAATACCGTACATGGTCCAAATTGAAAGCTGCCAATTAATACCAGTAAAGGTATACATAACACCTCTCAAAAACACTAGAAACATGGAAAAACTCCCACAGTCCTTTAACCAAACAAAAAAAATAAAAGGCTGTTTGATTGAGCCTACTTTCCTTTATGCTCTATACCGTGACTTTGAACATTTGAATGGACTTTGAGAGCAAAATTTAAGAATGAGTGACTTAAAGATTAATATAACAATAGCAATGATTACATTGATGCACATAAACAAATACCAGCATGGACATACAACTTCACTTAATTTGTTTGATCACCATACCATGAACTTGATTTTCAATAACTTGCAAAGCAAGCAGGTTTTCTAGGGAAAATACCACAATTTGTATTGCAATTTTTTATTGCCGATAAATTGTCAAATTGTGGAAAGTGTAAAAAATCATGAAAATTTTCAACATTAATATCCAACCTAATACCAATACAATAATCTACTTTCAAAATTTGAATTTCTTTACTGTTTCTGGACATGGACATATTTTTTGCTAACCACCCAGGAAGAAAAGAGTACACGTAATTAGATTAGGTTGGAATATGGCCCCATGATATCAGATTGAAAAAATGCCATTGGGTAGATTATACATAGAGAAATCAATGCCAGTATTAACATAAACTTTTATCTCCTGAAGTAGCTGTTATAACTTTCCACACTCTGAATCGGGGGTGGTAGAGGAAATTCCACGGAATTGGGTCAAGACACTGTCACCTGATTATTGGATTCACAACTGCATAAACCCAGCATTTGGTGATGAGACATTCGGCTTTTTAGACTAATGTCGATCTTATCGTATCTTCTCATCAATCAAAAAACATTATCCACCTTTAAAGAATGCATCTGGCAGAAAAAACACTTCTATATTTCATTTAACACTATACAATTAAATTGATGTCCAAGCCATTCGATAATCTTAAGACTCGAGTCCTATAGAACTTTATGTTCATTTAACAAGACATTGCAAAATGTATAACAAGAGCCCATGTTAGACATGCTAATAATCAATCCCCCCCGCCGGGTATATTTATAATTGAAGGCTAAAGGGTCCTGCAAGTTAGTGCTGAAAGTATTAATTTTGGACAGTTGCTATGATTGTTTTTTTCTATTTGGCTACTGTAACAAAGACGGAAATGGAAAAGCTAACAGGGAACAAGAGTGTCCAGTAATGTCACAATATATACCCGTGCTAGCAAATTTTCTTTACTCTAGAGGCCAGCTGTATTTGCAAATGGAATGTTATCATTTTTGTCTGGTAGTTTTAGTAATCATTGTAAGTCTTTTGGTTTTTTTTTAAGTTTCACAAAAAACTTCCTTACCAGTAAAAGACAACTTATATATAATAAAATACATCCTAAACTTTGGAGAGTACATAATCATCTATTTCTTGGGGTGGTAAAACCACAAAAAGTGGTCCTTTGTTTTTTACCTCCACGGTCGACATTATAAAAATTTTACTATATAAGTTATTTATAGTAATCAACTAAGGTAAGTTAATCTAAAAAAAAAAAAAAAAAAAAAAAAAAAAAAAAAAAAACAAAATTGCAAGTCCACTACAAAAATCTTTACCGTAGAGATTGGTCAAACTAACTACAATACTCTCAAAATTTGGATTTAGTCTTATGCACTTGTACTTCATGAGAAATGTGATCTTGAGTTTTTTCCCTTACTACTAGTATGAAAAGTTGATCAATAACTAAAGCTATTAAAAGTCACCAACAAAGGGAAGTAATTCGAGATGAGAAGGGAACTGCGCATGACACTGTCCATGATGGTGTATAAGTGTGCCAACTATACATCAAAATCCCTCCATGCATGAAGAAAGAAATGCTTTGACAAATCATTCTTGAATCTGACCTTGGCCTCTAAGTGTGACCTTGACCTTAGACCCTAGTGACCTTGGATCTTCTGTGTACTGACACTCCTTTCATGGTGGTGAACATTTGTTTCCAAGTTATACATCAAACTATCCCTCTATGCATGAAGAAGAAATGCCCAAACAAGGTTTTCATCTTCTATTCCTATACAACCTCTAAGTGTGACCCTTGACCTTAGATCCTAGGTACCTGAGTTTCTTTGTCGAGCATGACACTCCGCCACATGGTGGTTAACATATTGTGCCAAGATATACAAAATCCCTCCATGCAGATAGAAGAACTGCTCCGGTTCAATTTTTTTTAAAGTGAAAATAGATAAAGGGGAATAACTCAAAAATAATCAAGTAAGTTATTGTTCTTTGCACACTGCAGCTTCCTCCCATGTGTTCTATCATGTATTAAGTTTGAAGAAAATCCCTCCAGTACTTTTGGGATTATGCTTCAATAAGGACAAAATCTGTTGTTTAAGAAAATATGATAAAGAGGGAATAACTCAAAAATAGGCAAGGTAGAGTTATTTATTATTCTTGCACATTCTACACTTCCTCCTAATTTTCTTTTCTATCAGTAGTATGAACGTTGAAGAAATTCCCTCCTGTACTTAATTGGAGTTTATGCTCCGGACAAATTCTTTTTAAGAAAAATTGATAAAGGATAACTTCAAAAAATAGGCAAGGTAGAGTTTTTGTCTTGCACATTGCAACTACCTTCCCCAATGTGTTGTCTTTCAGTGTAAATGAATTTGAAGAAAATCCTCCATGTACTTTTTGGAGTTATGCTCCGACAAAGATCGTTGGCGAGACCGCCCACGGACGAGACAGCAATTCTAATATATCCCCTTCGCTCTTTGGCGGGGGAACATTAAAATTTGCCAACATCATCACAAATATGCTTATTGTACCTTGGGGGATGTCTCTAGATAGGTTTTCACATCACTACACTTTCTGGTTACATGCCCGAATGCAGAAATTGAAATACACATGAACTTTAGTCCTTAAAATTTGCAGACTTTTGACCACAAGGTATAGACCTTTGTTTGGTGATGGGATGAATCTCAACAAATGAGGAACCTTCGCAACCCCATATGTCTTTATAATAAAATCGCAGATAGACCAAAATGGAAAAGCAACAATAAAATACTCAAGAAATGGACAACTGAACAAAGTAATGTACATTATTCAACGTTGACGTCACGTAATGTAAAAAGCCATTTAATAATCTAACTTGATAATATCAACT
Source organism: Mercenaria mercenaria (assembly GCF_021730395.1). Classification (NCBI taxonomy): domain Eukaryota; kingdom Metazoa; phylum Mollusca; class Bivalvia; order Venerida; family Veneridae; genus Mercenaria; species Mercenaria mercenaria. Next base: position 37,820,518 of record NC_069374.1, read on the forward strand.
ATGACTAAATAATGTAAATATAACTTTGACCGTGTTTAGATTCACTTGTATTTCTGAGGGATCTAATCTTTTAAAATTTTATTGCTTATAGTAAAAGGTCGAATTTTTTTAAGTTTCAACATGAAAAGCAAAGCATGTGAACAAAAATAATATTACATTTGTGACTTTCCACACACTTGAATATATTAAAACTCAGTGAATAAAATTGACAAATACTTTTTCGTCTAATGAAATTTTAAGGACTTTTCCAGGACCTTTCGCAATTTTCAAGGACCTCTGTACAACCATATTCGGGTTGTACCGTTCGGAGTCCATTTCTTTGCTAGACTCAGTGTAAAAATAAAGAAAAGAGGGCCATGATGGCTCTCATAAGCTTAAAATTTTCTACCTTAATAATACCTGGCTCTGCAAATTTTTTCTTTTTTTTTTTCCCCAATTTTTTTTTTTTTTGTTTCCTTACATGATCCTCAGCTTTTGTTTCTCAAGGAAACCTATACCAATCTCATGAATTTACTTGTCCAAGCATGTTGTGTCAAGAACTTAATCAACGTCACCCCTTCATATAAACTCCACCTCTGGTGCCACCTATATTTTTATTGTAGCAATTAATCATTTCAGTCAAGTCGAGTTGTTTGTATCACTGAATTCAGCTGTCTCTAATCAACTTGATTTCACAAGGCTTGTTCTCGAAAAATAATTTGAATTTCAAACTCAGGGATTCTTAAAAATAGATCACAAAAATGACCGATACCCTAAAATTTACTGTTAAAAATCAAGCATTAGCTACCTATACATAGCTCATCAACCATCAAAAACATCTGTATTTAGAAAAAGGAACTGAAATGAACACTCCATGTCTCGCCATTTTCTCCCGTACCTTTACTTGTTCTTTTTTTTCGCCAAATGTCTTCTCAGTATTTTCACCGGAGTCAATTTCTTTAAAATTCACAGACTTTTCAAACGGACTAGCATGGAGAACCGCTGTCTATGGTAACCCAGTCAAAAAGACTCCGGCGGTATCTCTTACTATTAACGATAATAATTCACTCAGGCTTGTGGCCATCGGAAATTATTACGCCCGTGTTTAGGCCGCCCATGGGCTATAGTGACAAAGCATCATTTTGCTTTAAATAATCATTCTTAATGTGAACTTTCTTACTTATTACTTTTTACTTACTTGAAAATATAACTGCGACACGTGTCATTTTGCAACTAAAGAACAGCTTCATCCAATACATACCTAGAGCGCAGCAATTTAGCCGTAGGTAGAAGACAGAGACAAACATTCTTTAATTTTTGCCTAAAATAAAATCCTCTTTACTCCACTAACTGACTTTGCCAACATACTGCATGAATAGGTGGATGGAGGACAATGCTTTCAGACCAAAGTGTTTATTCACAAATCGTACAGAGAGAACACACGTTCCTGCAAGGGCTAGAATTTCTTATCCCTGTCAGAAGACTAAAATTAATAGTTCTTGCATACCTAGCGGGGACAGTATACATTTTCCGAGCACACGCGACAATGGATAGATATTCCTGTCTTCCATTAGGGAAAACCTAGTACTAAAGACATAGCGTGCCACTAAGTGACATCACATAGTACTGAAGACCATTGTGGCATGATTGTGACGGTCATAAACTTTATAAATAATGTCAAGAAATAAACCTTTTGTCTCCACAGCTATTTTGAACATGAGACAGGTCAATGGAAAAATAATCTAACATTTCTGCCAGTGTAAGTCATGTCAGTTTTCTCCCATACACTCAGGAACCAATGGATTATAAAATCAAGTCCGCGAAACCCCACAGTTTTCCAATCTGATGCTTGTTCGCCTCGGTAGGAGGAAAGCATGTAAGATCCTTAAAATTCTGTTGTCTCCTATTGAACAAAAGCAGGCAAACAAGTGCAAATAGTTTTAAGAAAATAATATATATAGATTGACACAAGAACATAAACTTAAATAATCAAACTAAATAACACTTAGTAATTGCAAGGTGTAATTCTATTTTTTTACGCAACTTCAAAAAAGACATGGCAAAACTGTACAGGAAGCGAAGACTACCTCCATAAAAGATGATCCAAAATCAGAAGGGCCAGTGGAGTATCCTTAGCAACCAAACACAGAAAGAATGGACATATGACAGAATTAAAAAGGACATAGAGGCAGTTGCAAAGTAAATACGTATGGTTTTAACCATAAATTTCTAAAAATATAAAAGATCCATTTTGATGTGAGTTCTAGGATCCAGATAATTGTTTCATGCATTAGTTACTCACTTCCTTGATTTTTTTTCTTTTCCGCAATTTACTTGTCCTCACTACCAAACGTTAATTTGTTCAATTATTACTATTATTTTTCTTTTTTTGAAATTTATCTAATTACTTTCTCTTGCAAACAGTTTATACCTTTCACTTTTCATCTGCTTTGAGGGAACATCTCAATATATAGAAATAAATATATCTCAATTCCAGTGATTTGTCCTTGAATAAATCATTGTTTGGAGTTCAGATTTGCGAAGGAATTAATCACTCGGGTCAGCAGCCGAGTGATATAATATTAACGCATTCTGAACGACAAACATGATTTAATCAAAGCAAATCAGTCTTTCGATGAGATAAATTCATTTGATTCTAACACGTTTAATTCAAAGATTTTTTATCACAGTACATCCTTGACGACATGCATTAAATATTTTCCCGTTTTCAATCGGTTTCTTTTCTAGGAGCGTCGCTGCTAATGCCGTTTGATAACCCGCCATGACGTAATTATCCTGTCACTTGCAGTAATTATTCGACCTTTGTTTCCCGAATATAAGAGTGCCTATATCTTCATCTTGAATATACATCATTGATCATGTTGACTCAGTGAACAGATACGGTGCAATTGATCATGGTGACCCTTATGATCGTGATATCTGTTGTCATAAGAAATTTTGCATTGAACCATCACCACAGTGTTGGAAATGTCCGAACTAAGAAAATTGAGTTGGTCAAGATTAATAGAGTTTTTATTCACAAAAACGAAGAAGTTTATTGAAGCATTTTGTCGGTGTTTTACGTCAATATATAAGTGACCTGTCTTACGAATATGACGCATTACAACGGCTGTCCCTGCACACAATTTTTGTAAAATAAATTGCAAATATCGAAAATGAAGTAAATGACAAGATAAATAGAATAATAGGTTAGTGCCTAAGATGGATCAAAGTTTTATCTGGCTCGCACACGGACGATAACCAGGTTCGCTTCGAGCTCACCCCGATAACCCTCCTCCAACCTCGCCAGATAAACTTTCTCATCTACGGCAACTAACCTATTATTCTCTATAACTCTGTACGTGCAGAACAGTGATTTGTTGTATATAAATTCACTCTGATTTTCTGCCTTCTTGTTTAATAAGAAAATGAATCGGATCGGTTAGAATAATATTTAATACAGCCTAGTTTTACCAATAGGCCGGTTTTCCATGACTGAAGAAATCTTTTTTTCTATTGGCAATAATTTAGTCCACTCATGTTTTTACTTGGCTCTTTCGGACCAGAATCAAGGAATAAAACTTCGATACAATTTCCTTCTCTGATTTCTTATACTTATTTTTCCTTTCTCGTCACAAAATTAATCATAAAAGGAAATGCTACTGTCCAGTTTTTATTTTTGCTCATGCTCTCGCTTTCTTACTGCCTTGACGCACATATTCGCAGTTACTTTAGAAGGGAAATGATTCTAAGCAAACTAGTAACGGCACGGTTCGGATAAATACGCATAACCTGCAATTAGTGATGTAATCATAATTCAAAACCCAGACAAAATTTCAGTGTAAACAAAACATTCGGAAGATGGACTTACATTGGCATTGGCAATTTCAGGGTTTTAAAACAAATGATATAAAAATTCAAAGCGTTTTTTTTAACAACATGTCTTGAATTTAATTCTTGTTTCTTCTCATGAAAATAAGATTCCATTTATAACTAAAAGGAATGCTTATGGTGGTTTTCAAAACTAATGAAGCAAAAGTCTGATATACCTATAGGGATAAAAATTTAAAACACAATTTTTTTATGGTGGTCCACCTATTTTTATGATAGCAAATACTTCCTAAGTTTGAAGGAAATAACGGTAGGTACAAAGTTTTGATAGAAATTTTAATAATGCCCATCAGAAAATATTCAGCCATTAAATTTCGAAGTTCAGTGAATTTCCAGTTAAGATGATGAAAAATGTTGCATTTTATGACACAGGAAATATGTATAAACAGTCTTTTTTTTCAACATACAATTGAATGTAATGTGTGGTATGTAGATATGGTTGACTACACTTATTTATCATGTTTGTGGATATATTGGTATCTTAAAAACTGACTATAATAAAAGGATAAGGTGAGAGAGAAGAAAAAAGTCTCCCATTATTTTGAAAAACCACCCTTTATCTGGAACCGTTCACCCACCCGGTGTTCAAAAAACACACTGAAATTCACAGGGCAGATTCGGTCTGGGCAATTGTGAGTTTTTTACACGACAGGACAATTTTATATACACTTGGATACTCTGATCTTTATATAAGATCTTAGTATCGCCTATATCGGATAGAGAAGATTAGGTTAGAGGTCCCGATACTTTTAAATTTATTAAGTGACTCGAGAAAATATCGAAGTCGAGCCTCCTGCCGAGACTTTTTATATTTTTGTTGACAAACTTATTAAATTATAACTTACAAGGCAGTAACCTAATGTTCTATTATCCTACCTTCTAATCTAAATCATTCATTAATATAAAGTTCAAAACTTACCTCCAACTAGAACCGAGTCTGTCCTTACATGCTTTTTCTCAGAAAATTGGGAAGAGCCTTGGCCTTTCACATTGGGGAAATTGTATGTGCGATGATTATTATTGAGGGAAAAAATTATTCCAAACTGCGGAAGTAAACCTTGAAAAAAAAGCACATCCATCTCCCAAGAAACTTCTAGGATCTAGATTAAAGCAAAATTTATCAGACCCCTTCATTTTTGCCTTTATCTAAGGGAGGAGGAAGATTCTGTAATGTAGGATAAATAGAATTACTTTAATTAAATCCTTAATTTTTTCCCCTATATATTTAGATGAAACAGTTTTCAGGCATTATTTTTCATCTGCTAAAATAACTCTCACCGTAGGTATCTTGGATTCAGTGTTGTTATATTTACCGAACACAACAAATGAAACTAACCAGATGTCGAACTAAGGTATTATGACATTGTGCCACTACTATGGATAATGCCCAATCTTACTCTGATCATCATCTCACATGATGTCCCTGAAAATATAATATATCAATATCCTCGATTCATAAAATAAATAGCTTAAAAACTGTTGTCAGAAACATCACATGTTCTACAGAAACAATGATATATTGTCATGGTGGGTACAACTACCTGGAGGAAATAACACGAGTAGGTAATTAATGGAATCTTAAGAATTTGTCCAACCAAATACTATACAAGTGGTCTTTCTTTAAACATTTAGCAAATTTTGCCTCATTTTATTGTTAGGCTAGGAGCTCATTTTCTACTCTAAAGTGCTCCTCCTCTCCTTTGCCCAAGAACTTAAAACAAGAACTAACAAACTTGGATCCTGTTGTTGTGGGATGTTGCAATATTTTGGGAAGATGCTCACGTACGAAAGCGTACTTGGCAAGCACATTGCCCAGAGGCAGTACATTACTACAATACATCACAGTAAAGTAACCTACGATAATTAGGCTTGTCAAACATATTGTTTCTATGCAGTAAATGACCCCTATTAATTTAAAAACCAAGGGGTCCAAATGACCTATAACCCTCAATTTTATAGGTAATGCACATTGCCAATGTTATTTTAATGACAGGCCTGATGGTCAAAGGTCAGAACTTGTAGTGACCGTTAGTAAAAAAGAAGATTCCTCTAGGGTACCAATTGTTTCTGAGATTTCTAATGCTTCGACCGATGATCTTACACTTAATAGGCACGATGCTTCGGGCGTAATTTGCTCAGCAAGTGATCTTCTGGTAATGCATTTCTTAAGAGACAGCTAAGACAGATAACTTATGGGCAACTTAGCTAATACGAGGGATGTTCCAAAAGAAATGCAACACGTATTCGCAATTGTTCGTGTTTAAAGTTAAATGAAAAATATTTTGAACACAATTGAAAGTTGGACATTTTTGTTGTATTTTGTACACATTTTACGAGAACAAAATAATAAATTATTTTTCTACAGAAGTTTGATTAGGATACTGTCATATACACAAGAGATAAAAGGCAGTTTAGTTTCGTAACTGATTTGGCACATACGATTTGTTTGAATGGCTATAAAATGTAGTTGAGCTCCATAATTTAACAACCAAACGTTGAATGATGTAATTGTGTCTCTGTTACTCGAATAAAGTTTTTACTTTTGGAATTGTCTGTATTTTTGTGAGAAATATCCAATTTAATGTTGACATAGATTTTAAACGTATGTATCTCATAGTATAAAAGATATAAAAAGCCGAAGAGGAATTTTCATAGGGAGAAAGGAACTTTGTAATGAAAAATGTCGTAAATACACGATTTGAAAAGAAAACTGCTAATCTACTTCGAATTTGCACATTTTTTAAAGAATTTGGTACATAAGTAATGAGAATAAAATTTAACATACATAAACTGACAACACTTAAAGCAAATTTACAATTGCAGGAAATAATGTAACCAACACTCAAAAAATCAACATTTTTAAAAGAAGACAGATGTTTTAATAAGAATGTGATTTAAAATGTTACAGACTTCAGCAACATGCACTTTAGAATTTTTTAACAAAACGATTTTGTCCTTTTCTTAGTGTTTAGGTACCTTTATAATATACCCGAAAAAAGGGTCAAAATACACATGATTTTTTTACAAAATGAGCATAGCTTGCAAAAAGCGGATCCAGTTGCATTAATTTTCGAACACATTATATGACACACCCAACAGTCCTGTACCATTAGTTTATATTGTTGTAACTTTGGCCTTCCATATAATCGTATGCTATACTGAAAGGTACAATTTTATTCTTCTTGTGGCAAATACTAGTATTTATGTAACATCCTCAGATTGTTTGCAACGTCCACTAGAGACTGTAGAGACTGCTGTTTCTTCAAACATAGGAGCTTTCGTCGGTGTTTGCGTTGGTACTTTCGTAACCACCCTAATTATTGTGGCCATTGCTTTTACCCTTTATAGACGCCTGCGGTAAGACAGTATTGATATACTCTATCATTGGTCAAACAAATATATGAATTAATGCATTGCTTATTTAGCTGTTGAAATTATAGACATTTCGTCGATTTTTACAAATGTAACATAAGTAGCATCTTTACAGCTGCATACAGTTCTACGGGATGAAGACGTTTTATAGGTAATGTTTATGGTAGATGACACATATTATGCATGTTGCACTTCAGAATCAGAAGAAGTGTTAATAAATTAAATGCCATTACAAAATGAGTATTTTGGCGATGTGCATGAATACATAAGATTTATTCCTGGTAATGACAATTCTTTTTTATCAAATACTTGCCAATAGACTGTTTAAAAAGATCAATGTTTCTATGTGTATTGTCCTGACATTTCAAAACAAAATTTTTTGATTTGTTTTCAGATATAGACGAAAGCATACACAGAAAGATGTAAACGATGTTCATGATGCTCATAGACAAAACACAGGTAACTGTAATCATATTTAGTGACTAAATTAAACCTTTATATTCTTAGATTTACAGTTAGGTGAATCTTGGACAAATCTAGCAAAATGGTCAGTGTAACTATTTATTCTCAAATTTATAGCATGAATCTAAAATTTATTTCAGGCACAGGAATTGATAGCGAAACTTCGTTAACATATGAAAGTCTAGATGACGATAAGAAGGAAAGAAATCTGTACAGCCAGCTTTAAGCTTCAAACGAATAGCTTGACTAGGTCACAAAAGAAAATAACGCTTAGTCACATGAAAATGGAAACAACATCGCATGATATTTCAGACTACATCAATTTCAAAATAGAAATAGATAGTGGCATTCATTAGATGATTAATCAAAAATCCCTATTGACATATTGACAGTTTTAATAATAAGTGTTTGTAATTTACGTTGTGTGTTGTGCTGATTCCAATTATCATTACATTTTCGAATTTACAAAACAGTTGCCTTGGTAAATTACCAATGTTGATAAATTGTTTGTATGCTAAGAATAGTTAAGCTGAAACGATCGATCTTCAAACTAGTATAGATCAGAAAACTTTTGAATAGAAATATAACTACACGTGTGTATACATTTTTCCGCAGTAATTTATATTATTAATAAGTTAAAAGTTATAGAATGATATGAAACGTTATATTATCTTATTAACAGTGATGTGTTGCAACACACCATAAATGTTTACTTCACCGAAACTAGACTTTGTGTGAAATATAGCGTGAAATACATGCGATTGTTACTGAGATATTAGCATTACCTTATCAAAACCGTTTGTTCAAAGTCATTTTGACAATTCCAAATTCAGTAAGAATTAAGAGTTTAAGAATAAACAGCGGATATTCAATTAAAGACTAAATGACTTTTTGAAGGATGGTAAAAACGTGGCCCGTGTATTACACGTAATGGAGCTTTATTCGAAAATTATTTAAAGCTTTGTATCATTTTTATTAAGTTTATACACCTAAATAGTTTTGGAAAGCCTTCTTTGATTAACTTATTTCTTCAAACCACCTATAATCATAAACCATTTATTATAATAATACATTTCCATTAAATTCGATCTGACGTATTGCAAGAGCTAAAACTTGTAAAACATTTAAACATTTTTATCCTACCACTACGCATTTATTAGGCCGGTATGTGCTTGCCGTGTAACTTGATGTTTATTCAGTCAATAGAGGTTTAGACTGTATGCTGATGATGGACAATTTTATCTGTTATTTAAGCCAGCAGAGCCTGTTACTAGAATTGAATCCTTACAGCGAGTAGAACATTGTTGCAATGAAATAATCACCTGGATGAATAAAAACATGCTGAAACTGAATGCTGGAAAAACCGAAGTCATTGTCTTTACATCAAAACAAAATGAAAAAACTCACTGATAACATTACAGTGAAAGTTGGTGCGTCTACCATAACACCGCCATCCAGCGTAAGAAACCTAGGCGCAATCCTTGATTCGGAAGTGGACATGGAAAAGCATATAAGTGCCGTATCAGACCAAGTTGCGTCAGATACAACATATAAGGGTCTACATTACCTCCGATGCCACAAGGTCGATAGTACACCCCCTGGTTACCTCACGTCTCGATTACTGTAATGGTCTTTTGTATGGCATTCCAAGGTCATGTTTAAACAAACTTCAGAATGTTCAAAATGCAGCTACACGTCTAATTACGAGAACACGCCGTAACGAGCACATAACACCAGTGCTTAAAGAACTATATTGGCTTTCTGTACGTACCAAACAGGGTGGAGTTTAAGATCCTGACCCACACCTATAAAGCTCTTCATGATCATGCCCCTAAATACATCAAAGACATACTTGATATATACAGACCTTCAAGAAATTTAAGATCACAAAATTCAAATTTACTTGTTGTGCAAAATCACGTACTGTAAAATACGGTGACAGAAGTTTCTGACATGCTGCACCAAGACTGTGGAATGCCCTACCTATTGACATAAGAAACTGTGGAACACTCTCATCATACAAAAAAAATCATTAAAAACACATTTATTTGTAAAATACTTTGGACAGTGACAATGCACATGTGATAGTCTGACTGTGACTTTGTCAGCTTACCAATCTTAATTCTTTTCTTAATCTTGTTATGAATCGTATTTTAAACATTTCAGTGTTGTTTTCTGCGTAAAACTGTTTTAGATGTAATTTGTGTTTAACCAGACAATTTGTACTATTCGTAGTCATATGCATAGATATATTGCAAGTGCGATATTGTTTTAATTTTCATGTAGTAACATGTGTTTAGCATTTAATCATTTTAATTATTATTTAATTGTTTTAAACACGTATCTTAATTCGAAGAATTGATCCGTATCATTTGCTTTTATTTTAATAACTATCTATTGTACATGTATGTCCATTCTATTGTTAAGCAGTTGTAAGCAGTCGTATATTGTAATTCTTAGATCTAAACCATTCTTAGTGGAATGATTTTTTCCTCACATTGTCTTGCACGAAAATGGAGTAAATTTAAGGCAGGGACTGTGGGCATTTAAATTCATCTCAAGTGTGGTTTTCAGCTGCATTTTATCAAGGTCAACGCCACTTTGCTTGTTATATTTTTTACACGAATGCCCTGCTTGTTTTTTTTTTACACGAATGCCATGCTGACACTTAAAAAGGCTATGATTTATAATACACAGAAGGCAAAGCATGAGGTAAGGAATAATGTTTTATTGTAAGGAATCGTGTGTAATAACTGAATCAAGCATGTTCGTAGGAATTTACAAATGAGTAGAATTCTGTGTGGATTATTTTTGTATAAACTTTTCTACAACTTTGTGGATAAACTTAAGTTAAGAAAGACAGTAACCTAATATTCTCTATATATCTCTTCAGTTGCTGTATCAAACTTGACAAAAAAGTGTCATAACTCATGCCTGTTGAACGATCTATAGATATATAAAGACATATAATATACAGTTATGAAATAAATACAAATTACATTTATGGTCAAAAACAGTTAATCTATCTATTATTTATCAGGTTTTCAAGATACCTCTGAAACCCACCGTTTAAGTAAATTTACCGATGAAGATAACATCTCCATAAAAGTTTATTTCATAATATTACTTTACATAAGACAGCTACACACTTTAGAAATCATTCAGTCTCAAAACAAAAATATAAAACTTTTGATCATTACTATCATTATTTTAAGACTCCGGTTACCATAATCCAATACACTTGGTTCGATTCCCGAACAGCTTGGTCTGCTTTGCGTAATAGGTGTTTATGGTGGCCATTCATGTACATTTTGGGGAATCTCATACCCAAACGGAAGACTAGGTCTCCCAACAATAATTAAAACACAACAACTTTACTTCAATTAAAGACATCATGTTATTATTATTATTATTCATATCGGGCAAATACCCACACAGTGATAAATTTATTACAACTAGCACTATGAATTGTCACTTATTTAAAACAGTCAGTGTCAATATGCTTATTTCAATAGATAGATCCTCTGCGGTACCAAATAGGTGACAGAGAGATCAGATCCTCCGCGGTACCATATAGGCGACAGATAGATCAGATCCTCCGCGGTACCATACTGGCGACAGATAGATCAAGTCCTTAGAACACTGTTTTCAAATCAAACGTCTGTCCCTGTATTGCGTAAAGCTTCCTATAATTTGTCCTGCTGTCGTTGTGGAGATATGTGGCCGCTAAGTAATTCTGACATCGCGATAGTAACAACTAAGCACATCTGACTGGCGCGTAGCGGAAACTCAAGCTTAAGGTGTTATGTGACAAACGAAGAATAAAAACTATTTTAAGCCTTCCCCTGATTTGCTTGACCCAGTGGACTAATATGGTAAGTTATTAAAGTGTTACACAACACGCAAGATTTGTTATACCATGCACTACCGTGCTACACCATGTACGGACGAGTTACACTATGTACGGACGCGCTACACCATGCGCTAACGTGCTACACCATGCACTAACGTGCTACACATGCACTGACGTGCTACACCACGCACTAACGTGCTACACCATGCAATAACGTGCTACACATGCACTGACGTGCTACACCATGCACTAACGTGCTACACCACGCACTAACGTGCAACACCACACACTAATGTGTTACACCACGCACTAACGTGCTACACATGCACATATGCACCAACCGGCTGCAGGGCCCCCCAAAACATTAGCCAAACAACAAGGATTACTCGAGAGACACCAAAATATGCACGAGCGAACCTCGAGGCCCTGTAAGATCGTATTTTTAAATTTTGTTGTACGCAGTAACAGGGGAGGCTTAAAATACGTTCACTTTAACACGTTTAATGGTAAAAGATTTACTAAGATTATCAGTTTTAATGAATTTCGAATAGCTGGAAAATATATGCAACTCTAAAGCTAGAATTTCCGCCACAAAATTTTCTCGAGAAAATTTCCGCCAAATTCTAGCCTAAGTTCTCTAAGTTATCTCGAAGTGCGACGCAAAGTTTATCAAATGAAAAAATCAAGGCCAGAGTTAGACGAATGGATTCATCTGCGCGAAATAATTCTATTGCTTTATAAGAAATTTCAATTTTGAGAATCCTGTTACGACTGTTCTGAACTATTTCCTTACGCCCTATTCCATTTCTACGGCGAAGTTTATTAATGGACACGTGAAACGGTACACAAGGACATGACCATTGTGGTACCAAGTAGGTCTGTTGTAGGAGCATGTGTAACCTGACGGTTTCGAATTGAATATTTAGAGTAATAACATTGCCCGGCATAACCGTCAAACTAGGAATTAGGAACACTTCCATATGGGCAAAACCTTGTTCACGCACTTAAACTGACCAGCAGAAACACAAGTAAACCAACGAGTTTACATAACTTAACACAACTTCACATCATATACCACAACACGGGTTTACATAACTTTACACCGTAAACCACCACACGGGTTTACATAATTTTACACAACTTTACAACGTAAACCAACACACGGGTTAACATAACATTACACCGTAAACCTAGTTTTCCTACGCACGAGTTTACAAAAACCTTACCGCGTAAACCAACACACGGGTATACATAACTTCATACACAACTGACATGTACACTTTTATACACAACTGACATATGCCCCGACACGCCGAGGATATATACATGGACACGCCCAGAACAGTAACTTTCTTGGATACATTATTACTTACACGGACAATTTTGCATTTAAATGGACAAACTGATGCTTGTATATATACACAGGCACGTACACGCCCTGATTACTGACATAGACATACTGGCATTTGTATACCACAAAACTTACATTTGTATACATTATTACACACACGGACAATCTTGCACTTTAACGGACCAACTGATGCTAGTATAAACACGGACACGGACACGCCCTAATTACTGACACGGACATACTGGCATTTGTATACCGCACAACTTACATACCAACAGACATTTGTATACATTATTACATACACGGACAAGTTTGCACTTAAACAAACAAACTGATGCTAGTAAAAACACGGGCACGCCTTGATCATGGACACGGACAAACTGGCATTTGTTTACCGCCCAGCTTACACATACCAAAACTCAACAGATATTGTATACATTATTACTTACACGGACAAGTTTGCACACGAACAGACAAACTGATGGTAGTATAAACACGGACACGCCCTGATTACTGACACGGACATGCTGGCATTTGTATACCGCACAACTTGCACATACCAACAGACATTTGTGTACATTATTACTTACACGGACAATTTTGCACTTAAACGGACAAACTGATGGTAGTATAAACACGGACACGCCCTGATTACTGACATGCTGGCATTTGTATACTGCACAACTTGCACATACCAACAGACATTTGTGTACATTATTACTTACACGGACAATTTTGCACTTAAACGGACAAGCTGATGCTAGTAATAAGTATAAATACGGACACGGACACGACCTGATTTCTGACACGGACATGCTGGCGTTTGTATTCCGCACAACTTGCACATACCAACAGACATTTATGTACATTATTACTTACACGGACAATTTTGCACTTAAACGGACAAACTGATGGTAGTAAAAACACGGACACGGTCACGCCCTGATTACGTACACGGACATACTGGCATTTGTATACCGCACCACTTGCCCATACCAACAGACATTTTGTATACATTATTACTTACACGGACAAGCTTGCGTTTGATTACATTACTACTTGATATAAACACTGGCACTGAATAGACAGACTGGCGGTACTCCTTTTGCGGACAGAATGGCGCTTGAGTACATAATTACTAACGGACAAACTTGAACGTTACTCCCTTTACGGACAAACTTGCGGTTGTGTACATACACGATAAATCAATCAAGGCACTGACTTCTACTAATATTGAAATCCCTTACTGTACATAAATAACAAACTACGAACTACCCATGGAGACACCAATCCGTAAACGCATATAATATTCAATCTATAAAATTAACGAATTAAATTATCAACACATGCGCCTGCCCGCTTATCCGTTTTTCATTTTTGCCGCCACGATAAATTTTAAAATTACTCTCCCGAAAATTCAAATCAAATAGATACCGAAATTGATGCACGATTAACCTAAATATCATTGCTTCAAACCTTAAATAAGGTTACCGTGTAGATATTTAAAATGCTAAGTATCGATTATTGTGTCAAGTAAGTCCTATTAAATCGGAATAAATGTTAATCTTTGATCGACTTGATTGATTTCTTTATGTTCTATGTCATGCCAAAATGACTGTCCTCCGAATGATCACATCTTCACAATAAGTCAATGTTTACAAAACGAGCGAGATCGGTGAGTGATTTTTGTCATTTTTATCATTTTGTAACTGCATGAAGCATTTTTTCAAAAATCGGGGAATGAAGCGGGGTGTAGATGTATCTTATCTACATATCCGTGCTAAAATTTGTGGCAAAAGATCAATTTCCTAGAAACGTAAGGACAAATAAGTGTGGAATGAAACCTGATTTTTTCACATCAGTGACTGTTTAGACTCGATTTCTTTTCGCTGACCAAAACGATGTCGTCTCTGCTGTCGTAAATTATATTTATAAATGACATGTGATCTGCTAAAACATAAAATGTGTCCAGAAAATTCCGAATTTGAACGTTATGCCAATTTTGAAAAAGTGCCGCAGGCATTTCGACGATGCCGCAGCCCTTCGAGGTGCCGCAGGCACTTTCAAAAGTATCGGGACATAAATTTGGCCGAAACTAGACAAATGGAAGACTGTGACAGAGAAACAGAAGGGCAAAAACTAAATGCACCCATGATACTGTAGTAAATTGACTTTATAGTTGTAAAATAAAGGGACCAAACCTTTGTAACGCTTTAAATATCAATCCATTATGATGGTATAGGCTATATACCAATAAAAAATTTCAGATAAAATTCAGCTACTTCAGAACAATTTTGTTACAGTTTTTAGATTTTCACTCCGTCGTAGACCTATTTTCCACAAGATACCCGTACATTTCCTTCAAGTAAACGAAAAGAAAAAGGGATGTTTAATAGTATGCAGTGAAATGCAAGTCAACTGAAGTCAGGTACCCTCATATTGCCGCATTTCAGAAAGCGATCAGCAGAATAAAAACCCTACTTTGTTTTCACGTGAAACAACTCGAAAACATGCGAGTATTAGCATGAAAAGTGTCCTATTTTATTTAAAATTCATTCCACGAGTGAAATAATGCTCATTTGGCTCCCGATTTACGCGCAATTGCGCGAAAAATGGAAAAATTAGGATCTATTTACTAGAGACTTCTTTCGACTACACCACGGAAGCACATTTTTGACCGAATTACTGCATTATAACCTCTGCCATGAGCTAGGCAGGTAGCTGTCGCGATACTTCAAGAAATTACCGTGATAAAGCAAAGTTTTCTAATAAGAGTCTCAATAGTCAGAATTTTCCTGTAAATATTATTGCGATGATTCACATTATAATCTCGATACCATTTGTGTAGGAGCCCACAATTACTAGCTAGACAGTTATTTCGGTATAAAATCCGAAACTATATTGATGTTGAAATTTTCTGTAGTTATTTTAATAGCCTAACGTTTCCTGGAAATGTTAAGTATATCTACAAATATATATATATATATTGTAAAAATGTTTTCAGAAAAATGGAGAAGTTCTATAAGTATAGCTCATAAACGATCAAACTGGAGAATTTTTACATGTACGTAAAAACCTATTCGTTTCCTGCAAACAAAACTTTGAAAAAAAGAATAACATATCGGGCAGCATAGGACGGACAGAGAAGGCAATTTTCAAAAAGCATAATGTTTGGGAAATTAACTGACCGGAACAATCGCGTACTAGAGTTTAAGATTACCCGCGAAGATAAACCGATTGCTATACTTTTTTATATTTGTGAATATAAAATATAATCGTACGAATGCGATTTATTTGAGATTTGGTTAGTTATGGGCCAAATTTATGAAACTTTTAGAAGTGGCTGCGGCACCTCGAAGGGGCTGCGGCATCGTCGAAATGCCTGCGGCACTTTTTCAAAATTGGCATAACGTTCAAATTCGGAATTTTCTGGACACAATTTATGTTTTAGCAGATCACATGTCATTTATATACATGATTTACGACGGCAGAGACGGCATCGTTTTGGTCAGCGAAAAGAAATGAGTCTAAACAGTCACTGATGTGAAAACATCACGTTTCATTCCAAACTTATTTGTCCTTACGTTTCTAGGAAATTGATCTTTTGCCACAAATTTAAGCATGGATATGTAGAAAATATACATTTACACCCCGCTACATTCCCCGATTTTTGAAAAAATGCTTCATGCAGTTACAAAATGCTAAAAATGACAAAAATCACTCACCGATCTCGCTCGTTTTGTAAACATTGACGAAGTACCTGCGGTACAGGAAGCAAGGTGCCTTCAATCCTCGTCGGCACAGGCAGTGCCGCAGGCACTGTTTAGTACCCGTGTATACAAGGTTCTAACATCAAATTACAACATTTGAAAGCAAAACTATTTGAGGAGACAGATCTATATTCATATCTATTCTTGTGTGCTTTTTCTTTCGTGAGCATCCGGGATAAAACGAACGTGACTTCACTTTAAATTACCATGTTTACACTGTGCTAAAAGCTCTATGCAATAGGTTCATGCATAATTTTAATAGGTTTGATGCAGAACATGCTGAAGAAAGTTTCTGTTCACGAGATAAATGTACCACCTACAGCAAATTATGATATCTATTCCGTTTCCTATAGAGCAATATATGGAACTAGAGCTACAGTTTTTTTTAAGTGAATCATACGATTATGCCTTTTTTTTTTTTATACGTGGCTAATCAGACTGAAATGAAAGTGATTAATTGTAAACGTCACGAGTTGGACTAATGTTGACATAACTTTTGGCCCAATCCATTTGTATAAATAATTAATTATCCTCCTTATGATTATCATGTTCATATTGTTGTTTGTATACCTTGATAACAAATACAATAAATTATTATTAAGCTAGATTCTATACCAATTACTAAAGGCATTTGTATATCGGAATATTAAGGGTACGGATCATCGCCTCACTGTCACAATTAAATTTTATCTATTAAATCTATAAATTCATTAGTCACTTCCTTTCCCAGAATACTTACAGTGCAGCAATTGAAATTTAAAGCATGACCTACGTCTCAATACAGATTTATATATTCCACCCGCCATATTTGCGAGTTTGATGCTTACAATATTGGTCTATGTATAATCATGTCGTCCTAGAGCTATTTCATAGGTTCGATAGATCTACCCGCTTGGCCGGTCAATAAAGCAGAATCGGCTTTGTTGCCACAGAAGGCAGATTATCACCACCACACCCTGACATTCTATTACTAGAACTATCTGTGAGTTTATTCAGCTCTATCATTATAATTACTAGTGTCATTATCATATTACTACATTTTCATAGTACTCTTCTCATGCTGATACACGCTCAACAGTGCTAAATTGTGATTTTTTTTATAAAGTACTTTCGGGGCAGATTTAGTGAAAGAAAACACATTTTTTTCATGCAGCTTTTATTGTGCATTAATGGGGACAAAATTAACATTTTAAAATAGCACAAGTTATGTTAAGGATTTTAGAAAACCTTTTGTTTTAAGATCAGGTACCTGTACCAAACAATTCTCTGCAAGTAATTGAAACATGCCTAATATATACTGACCAGCTTTAAAAACGCAACACTAAAAATTATTGTGAACATTTGATGTAGTATTTTTATAACAAGATATACCTAAACATGTTGCGTATAATATCAGATGTTTAATTTTAAAGTCATTCATGCGTAAAATCCGCATGATATCGCCAAAATCATACATTTATATTTTAATTTACAAAATGGTTAAAGGAACGACAGTTTATAAATGAAACTCTTGTTAATAGTTGAACGCAGTAAGGACAATATATAAATTTTGTTTTGTTGTGTTTGAAACCATACCAGTAAGACTGTTGTCGCAGTCAACTTTCCCACTTAAAGTGTGCGGTAACACTATACTTGTTCCGCGCTTCTTTCACAGTTTCAGGCTCAGGAGGGTTAGTGCAACCAACCCATCGTAAGGCAGCAAGGCACATACTAAATAACACGAACAACATAAGCGAATGCCCGAAAACTCCGGAAAGAATATAGCAGTAAATGTAGCTAAGGCTGAACACCACTAAACCCAGCTGTTCTTTATTTCATATAAAACCCACTTACTTCATAACGGTTTTTCGACATTTTC
The DNA here is from genome assembly GCF_021730395.1 of Mercenaria mercenaria. Lineage (NCBI taxonomy): Eukaryota > Metazoa > Mollusca > Bivalvia > Venerida > Veneridae > Mercenaria > Mercenaria mercenaria. The sequence continues at coordinate 37,839,054 of NC_069374.1, forward strand.
TAGCATATCAGATTTTCAGAGACTTATATTCCCATAAAGAACTAGATCGTTACTTTAGAAAAACAAAAAGAAAAGGGGATGTTAACTTTTATATAAGAAAACTACAGTTCGTTAAATACAACCCGCTGAATTTACTACTTTTCGCTCTTTCAATTTCTCTTTTCGAGACATTAAATTCTTACGCCGCCATTTTTAACTAGCATGCGATAGATCATGCCGATTTCATCAGAATGCAAAGAGATACATACTGAAACGCGGTAGAGTAAATGCAAGCACGTTGCTGCCGGGAAAATGCACTAGGAAAGGAAAAAAGATTAGTACTACTTATATTTGGACTACTTGTGACTAGACATGCGGAGGCTTACATTCTATTTGGTAGTGATCAGCCTTAAATAAAAAAAATTACCCCCCCCCCCCTCCAACTTTAATCGTTAAATACTTTCAGTGTCTCTGGTTCAATAGTATCATTTATAGAATTTTTTTTTTTGCATGTTCGCATTAACGTCAAGAAGGCCACTTTTTTCACTGGATCCGCCCATGTAACGGGAGAAAAATCGTGAGCAAACAAGGCAATTCACGTGCTGTTAATACCCGATTTTTATTTTTGAAATGCTTTCCCAGGGACGTATATGTAATTCTGCGCAGATTGACATTTGGTATCTGCGTCTTGTTTCTTTCATAAAAACCTCTTCCTGAAGCATTAAAGATGCAATCTAGACCATAGAATGTTTTACTGTATCAGTAACTAACGCCAAATGCGCTGCCCCCAACATTGTTCGTACTCGTTTCTTCCCTTGTTTACTCCCCTTTTAGAACTCGGCGTCGATTCAGATTTTATAGACAACCGTGAATGTTAAAGAATCGCGTGTTTACCTGTGCGATTCTTTGTTTTAGGTATCATATTTATGATTTTGGTAAGTATCAGTCGGTATGTTTTTATCTAATTTCTCGAAGAATTTATATAAACAGCTTGGAAACTTGACACTACGTTCGTACTCATCCGTACTCCAACTGCGTGTCCGTACTCAATGTAACTCGAATGTAAAGTTATTATTCTTGAAATTGTGATCGAGTCCACCAAATTGTGAAATGATATGAACAATTATTGGTAATTTTATGTTTGTAATAATGAGAGATAAAAAAAATCGGTTAAAAACCTTCAGGATGTGCTTTTGATAGTGTTGTTTATTTCCGGGCCCTGGATACGGATATTTAAAACATGTTTACCGTTTCCAAGAACAACAGGAATGGTAAATTAAAAATGTACCGGAATCGTCAAGTCATCACATATGAAAACAATACATAAATCGTCGTGAAATATTTTTTTTATGCAAGAATAGCGACAATACACATTTGTTTTGTGTATTAACGTCCGCAGAAGCCCTTAGGATATGTTTGTGACCTCGACCTTCGGTCTCGGTCACAAACAATCCCGCGGCCGCGGGCTTCTGCAGAGGTTAATACACAAAAAAACCGTGTATTATCCCTACATTAAATCATAATTCATATAGCAATGATAGAATGCACATGGAATCAAGCACTAATTGTGCTTATTTATCACGTTATCAATACATCAAACATACAAATTATTCTAACAATACTTACGGACTTTGAAAACACAACAGTGGGGTATGTAAGCAATCTCATTACTTATATTGTAATACACCATTTTAAAGGTCAGCGCCGTTATTTTGATGCAAACCATCTACAACCCCTCATGGTTGACAGTAGGGTCAACAACATCGAAGATTAACAATACGTTATCGTCGGCGGACGATACGAGCGTTGATCGTCGGATGTTGACGTCACAGTTTCTATTGCTATCCAAAACAAGTTGGCGATGTACCTATTATGGAATCTTCCACTTCTACTGTCAGGCACACGTCCAACTATCAGTGTTGAATACCAATAAAATCTGTGAAAAGATTCTTTGGAAGTAGAGAACGCAACCGAGCAACATAATAGCAGACTCGGTTTGACTGAGTCTGTTCATGTGAGGTAATGAAATGGGCAACACCTCTCGTGCCCCTTAGCACCGGCTTAAGCGGAATTCTATTACAGTAAAAATAAATGTACTCCATGATCCCAAAGGACCAGAAAATATAAGAGCATTGAGTCCAAACATAACTAGGTCGTAACATCTTTAAATAAAACATTAGATGACTTTACCAGATTCAATCGGAAAGTTTGCATTACCCAGAAACTAACGTAGTTTTTAAATAGCATCCCCGTAACATTAGGGTTTCACGGTTTATGTTAATGGTAGCTTTCCGTATCGCGAAAAAAACGTAAGCGAACACTTCATACCTGTAATAAGTGCTGTGTCTGATCGCTGCATGAGGCCAAATCATGTTACTTTCAACTCGAAACTGAGGGTTGGTGGTTTTTGGTGATAAAGCGAAAATTCAGTAAGAGAGCAGTATCCACCAAATGTTGAAGGATACAAGTTCAAACTGCATAGAAGAACTGAATGTTATTTGTGTCCATCTATAAAAACGGTTATTGACCACATTGGGACTTCTGGCAAATCAATGAAACACGCTAGCTATTCTTGGTATACCCGTATAAACGCTTAACTTTAGTAGTATTATCCTTTTATTGTTATATACCTACGAAGTTTTATCTCAAATAGAGCATATGTTTTACAAACGATTATAAAACCTGCACTCAATTCCCATTTGATACGGAAAAATATTCAATAAGCACTGGCGTAATGACTTGCGTCTCGAGTTCTTTGCGTCAAAAAATTTCACTGTTGCAAAAGAGTCTTCAATTTAATAGACAATATTGGCTGACATAACATAAGAAATAGGTATAGGGTCATTTAAACGGTACATTGATCTGCAGTGATGAATTTGTCTAAATGTGATCCATTCCAGGAGTAATCCACTCAAACCGAATACAACTTTGCAGATCAAGGTACTGAAAGTCATATCATAAAATTTCGACTATTGATCTTTATAATAAACAGATATAGGAACGCAACCCCCCCCCCCCCCCCCCCCCCATAAGTTCTAAGCTGTCTTCCATATAAAATTCCTGGTTTAAAAAGGAAACCAGGACATGCCCCCCAGATTTCATTTTTTAAAGAGACAGAAATTATTTTAAGATATCGAAAATGAAAGCCAGTATTGTTTAAGAAGATAATTTAACGTGCATCAAATAAAATACAGCTAAATCCTTTCTCTTTTACATCAAAATTCAATAGCGTGAGTAACGCTTTTGGGAGTTTTCGATTAAATGAGTGTTTGATAGATAAAAAGTTCCTAAAATGCACAGAATCACTTTATATTTTCTTTTATTGCGATTGCTAACATATGAAAGCGTTTTATAAATTCCGAAAAAATGGTATAACTCTAGGGGCGTGCAGTCAAAGGGAAAATCGCAGTCGTGCCGATTTAATATTTATTTTTACCGCGGAGAAATAGGACATACCCAATGATAGCGAGTGATTATATGGAGACTCAAAGCATGTATTGATGTAACACTTAAAATTAACAAGAACATATTTTTTAGTCTATTTCGCTGTCCCTTTTATATCTAAATGTGTATATATAATCCACTCATAGCCTCATTAGTCGGCTTTGACTCAGAATTTTCACAACTTGTATTATCTAAACTGGTGAACTTACGAAAGAGTTTTAGTGCCTCGTGCGTGTTATTTTACGAAGAATTGTACTCGAATTTTCGAGATACATACTTCGCCATGTCGAATGTCGTAAACGAAATGTCGACAAACAGACTTGAAATATCCACTTAGTAACTAAAAACTTAAATTTATTTTCTCGAAATTTCAAGATACGTTACTTGAAATTTAAACAATGGTTAAAATAATATATCTCATCCAGTGATTTGTCGTTGAATAAATCATTGTTTGGAGTTCAGATGCGAAGGAATTATATCACGAGGCGCAGCCAGAGTGATATAATAATACGCATCTGAACGACAAACAATGATTTATTCAAGAGCAAATCACTAAATGAGATATATTATTTCGATTCTAACACGTTACCAAGGATTTTTAAGTACATCATTGGCGACATTCATTAAATATTTGCCCGTTTTCAATCGGTTTCTTTTGCAGCGCGCCGCTGTGCCGTTTGACGCCATGACGTAATAATTGTGACGTCAGAACAGTGATTTGTTTTATAATAATTCACTGTTTTCTGCCTTCTTTGTTTAATAGGAAAATGAATCGGATCGTGTTAGAATTGAGAATTCAAATCAGGTTCAACTCTTACACGTCAACAAACTGTCATAATCCAAACATATTATTTTCTAGGAATTACAAGTGAGCATGGGGATTAAAGGACTGTATTAGGCCAGACCAATGACACAAATGGAGTCATCATTGGTCCTTTGACCGAGCTGGCTTAGACGGAACCAGTACCCTGCCATATATAAAAGGTTTGGTTACCTTACGTGACACCTCTGCAGCTTTGTAGGCATTATACTGAATCTTCAATGTGGATTCATCTACATGTACCTAATCCATACATAGTACTTAGAAGTACACACAATCTAGAGACTCGAATATAGGGGAAAAACGTATATATCTACCTTACATGCATGCATGAGGTATCCTGGTCTCTAGAGTTAACCATGGTATCCGATCTTGCCCTCAAACGGTAACAAGTACCTATACTTACACGCCAATTTACTGTATTGTTATCTTTTCTTGCTGTAAGGGCCCGAACCGGTCGAAAACCATGTTAATCAATACAAATAGTAATATATTTTAAAATGCGAGCCTACACGGATACCATCAGTCACCCTATATGGCTACAAAAGGTGTCTGCTCTTGGTCAGAACCCAACATATACACGTATAGAAGTTATAAAGCCTAAATGACAAAAGTCGACCATTCAAGTTACATACTTTATAATATAACGCACCTGACGATAAATAATAAGTCGATAGTCACCGCTGTTTAAATGCAGACATGAAATATGCTGATGTTGATGAACAGTTATTGGATTAAATGTATACATAGACACTGTACTTTTTCCCTACTTTCTTACGTTTAAAATTGACGACGAATAGAGCAGTCGTCTATTAGGTATTATATACATACCAGCTGTGATCACGTTTAAAGGGAGAATAAAATCCAAAACAGATAAAGACTGTCGAAGATTATGTAAGTAAGGTTTCAAGAGTAATGTCCCTATAAAAATATCCTTAAAATGTGTTTACCTCTAATGTTGACGGCATAAATGGTGCATCTGGTAGTTTTTCAGAAAATGTGTTAAGCTTTTAAAAAGTACATTGTTCGGAAAATCCATATTTCAGGATTTTTTCCTTTTATTTAAATCAAGATAAAACTTCTAACAAAAAGCATTCATTCTACCAAATGAGCATATTGTTGATCTTTCATTATCTTTATATATTTTCTTCTTGAATAAGGGCAAATTTACTTATAGATGCCCCTTAAAGTAGTATTGTTAAATTCGTCAGTAATAGATATACCTGTTATATTACATACCAGGTTAAATATTCAGTAGAACAAATTGACATTTAAAGGAAGAATAAAATATAAAACGGACAAAGACTTGTGAAGATTGTTTAAGTAAGGTTGAAAGAGTTACGTCCCTTTAGTAATATCTAGTTTTTGGCGTTATATATGTAAATTCTTTGTACATCTTGTAAAATTCAAAGTATAGTACAAAAGTATGAAAAATCACAAGGAATATGTTCTTTTGTGTTAACTTTAGTGGAACATTCAATCAAGATAGGTAAAAACGCAACATCCATTTCTTTCTTGCAATTTGGATTAAAGGCATCAATATCATGAGAACATTGTGTTTTATGTTCTGTTCTATTGAACATGAGAGCATGAGGAATTACGTATATAGTTGAACCTGCCTTAGCGACCACCTGTATTTAGAGGAAACTTACCTTAAGAAGCTAATCAGCTAGCTTCAAAAAATTGATTCTTTGTTCTAACTTAAACTTGTCTTAAGCAGTCACCTGTCTCCAGAAGGCACATTGTGTAGATCCCTTGATTGGCTGTGTAATACAGGTTTGGCTGTAGACCGTTTGTACAGTTTTCAAAGCTCAAAAAGGCGTTATCCCATTTTTTAAATAAAAAAGTGTCCTATACGAGAAAAAATTCTGTTGTGATGTATTTCCAGTAAATACGACAGCAAAATTTTATTGGAAAAAAATCTGAATTCAAAAGTGTTCATCTGCAACATTTTCTTGCAATAATAGATGGATTTGATAATATCAGTTATGCTATCTTTCTTCTTCCCTAACAACAAATGCACGAGCCAACACAAGATCTTTACAGAGACAAACTTAATATTGTTGAGTAAATACACAAGTC